>NC_142935.1:48759307-48764307 GCF_046866305.1 Octopus bimaculoides | reverse complement strand
CTGTAGGGTCTCATTTGGATGTTGATATATATATATATACAAAATTAGTAAGGGTTACATTCTCTCTATAGATTAGTATAAAGGAACTAATTTTAAACTCCCATATATGAAGTAAAAAACCAGGTGGGGTTGTATTTAACGGAAAAAGACTAACCAAATAAGGGAGTATGGAATTTTAAATACTGGGGACTAAAAATTATATTTAATTGTCAATAAGCAATACGGCTTAGATATTAGTTTTAAAAATATGTTTAATAGCAATTATAAATAGTTTGTAGTATATAAACTATAAACTTTATAATAAAACTGTTATAATATGTCTAATTTTTAAAATCTAATCTCCTCCATTTACGAAAAATATGATTAAATTTGTTCAACTTCGTTTTATAAGTTAAATCATATATTGAATATACTCATGTAAATTTATATATCTAATATCTACGCAAATTTACACGAGTAAATTAAAATATGAAGAAACAACGTTAGAAATCTTAAAGGACGAATTCACATTCAACCCATTTAAACATATATATATCTACAGATATAATTATATATATATATATATATATATAGAATGGATCTCTTTCAGATTACATCTACCAAATCTACTCACAAGGCTTTGGTTGGCTTGAACCTATAGTAGAAAACACTTGCCCAAGGTGACATGCTGTGGGACTGAACCTGGAACTACGTGATCTGGAAGCAAATTTAACACACAATTTTACTGTTGAAGTTACAGGTCATTAAACATATGGGTCTCTAATTTTTAAATTCTTCTGGTAAAGTCTGCATCTAAAAGAGGCAGTACCACAATAAAATAAACAAACAACATATCTATTTCATGATGCTGAGGTTATTAGAAAATGTTAATAAAAATGAATTTGGGTCTTTATTGCTCCAAAGAAAATGCAAGCGACAGGTACAGAAAATGCAAAAAAATCTTTGATAAAAATGATTAATCTAGAACTTACAATTTTATATATAATATCACGTATTGTAAAATTTTATTATAGATACATAATATCAGGCTTTTATTATTGAGCTTTTACGAAATTACATAATATGATATAATACGATATAGTATAGTACAATATATAATATATTTATATGTATATGTAGGGGTAGGAAGATAGATCAGCACAATTAGCATCCATATTCATATTTACATGAAGCAGAAAAAGTTCTGAATGAAAATAATGAATATATATATATATATATATATATATATATACAAGATGAAATTATGTAATGTCATGACATTACATAATTCCATTATACATACATAAATACATACATATACACATGTATACATACATACAAACATACAAACAGACATACAAACGTATATACATAGATACATGCATGCATACATACTTGCATACATGCGAAAATACATATATGCATACAAGCGAACATACACATACATAGATACAAACATAGGCATTCCTGGTTACAAAGTATTATATGTGCTTTTTGTAACCATTTAAGTCATTAACATATGTATGTTTCTGCATATATCTCTCACTTCTGTGTGTGTGTGTGTGTGTGTGTGTGTATGTCCCTGCACACATGTGCATGTGTGTGTGTATGTGCACTCGTGTTTGTGTGTGCTTGGCCATTGTAGCATATATCCTAATATTTTCATGCATGTATATATAGATTGTGACAGATGCAAGCATATACTTAAATATTTGATTGTATATATTTACATATATGGTATTATTAATGTGATTTTTCAGACACAGATTGAACAGGTGGCATCATGAAAGACATTCCACTATGACCATCTCATCATTTCCATAGGTATTGGGCACCACAAGCCATTTCATTCAAGGTGACTCCTTTCTCTTTTAAGAATATAGTATGTGATTTTAAAGTGACATGACTGTTGTTTCTTGCAACGTAATGGCTACATATTCCCATATATAAGTAAATTTATGAATTTTTATGAGAAGATCCATTAGAAGTTCTGAAAATGTATTTATGGAGATCATCTGATAAAAATTTAATGCAACAGCTATAAAAATAATTTGGACATTATTAGTGCATGTTAAATCTTTTGCGAAGATGAAAAAATTGCCAGATATTCTTTGTACTACAGGAAGATGAAAAAAAAAAAAAGAAAAAAAAAAAAAGTTTTTCTATCATAAACACCATTCTATCATAAACACCATTTCAGAGCTAATAATTTTATATCCAAAAATAAAATATCTCATGAAATTTTTACAAAATTCCTAAAAATTAAATGTCAGATAGTCTTTGATTCACTGTGTTAATTGCTCCAAAATATCTAAAGGTTGTTTCTTTTCTTAACATGCACAGGAATAGTTGTGTTGCAAGGAGCTTACATCCCAAACACATCATTCTGAGTTCTGTCCCGCTGCATAGTACCTTGGGCAAGTGTCTTCTATTATAGCTTCAAGTCAACCCAAACATTGTGAGTGGATTTGGTAGACAGAAAATGAAAGAAGTCCAAGCTTTGGAACATCCATAAGATAGATCCGGTGTAAGCTTTGGACACATAAAAGGTGCTGCAGCATCCGAAAAAGATTAACAGGAAAACTAACTTTTGTATGTGGATGTGCACAGGTACAATAAACGCTGAAAATGCACAGAAAATAGATTCCATCAACTGCCAGGGGGGCAAACTAGAAATAGCAGATAGCTTCTGTTATCTAGGCGACCAAGTTAGTAGTGGAGGTGGATGCTCCGAGAGCGTAGCTGTGAGAATAAGCTTAGGCTGGGCAAAGTCCAGAGAGCTCCTACCACCGCTTGCAAAAAAGGGTATCTCTCTTAGACAAAAAGCCAGATTGTTTGATGCTTGTATGCAAGCAGCTATGCTGCATGACAGTGAAATATGGGCTATGACAGCCGACGACATGTGTAGGCTTGAGAGAAATGAAGCCAGTATGCTTCGCTGGATGTGCAATGTCAGTGTGCATGTTCGACAGTCTGTAAGCATCTTGAGAGAAAAGTTAGGCATAAGAAGGATCAGATGTGGTATGCAAGAGAGACGACTGCATTAGTATTGTCATGTGATGCATATAGACGAGGACAGTTGTGTAAAGAAGAGCCGATCTCTAACTATGGAAGAAAGTTGTGGTAGAGATAGACCCAGGAAGACATGGGTCGTGGTGACGAAACATGATCCTCAAACTTTGAGCCTTACAGAGGCAATGACTGGTGACCAAGACCTTTGGTGATGTGCTGTGCTTGAGAGGAATCATCAAGCCAAGTGTACCCGTGCTGGTGGTACGCAAAGAAAAACTCTTGAACGTGGGCCTTACGGAGGCAAAGAAGCTGATTTCTTTTAGAGTGTTGGGCCTCACGGAGGTGAAGTGACTGAGTTCCTTTCGAGTGTTGGGCCGCACGAAGGCAATGAACAAGACCTTTGGCATAATGTCGTGCTTGGGAAAAAGATCCATCAAGCCGTAGAAAACCACGCCAAATAAGACTGGAGTCTGGTGCACCCTTCCAGTGCAAGCGCGGTCAAGCCTTCCAACCCTTGCCAAGAAGGGCAACGGACGTTAAATGATGATGACGATGATATATTTAAAGATATAGTGTGTCATCCCATAAATAGCGCGGTTTTCTTCAATTGCATGAACTAAAAGTTGGAGGGGGTGGGATAAACAACCTGCATCAACTTGCTATAAAAGCATGTCTCAATTTTACCTTCTACTTATTCTTAGTGTAAGTTTTGAAGAGTGCAGTTCGATTTTAACTGTTATTTTTCAAAGCTATAATGGAAGTGACAAAGGAGTAGATTCTGCATATTTTGCTTTATGAGTTCAATAAAGGTAACACCGCAACGGAAAGTGCGAGGAATATTAATGCGGCATATGGGATCGAAAAATAAATGAAAGCCAGTGTCAACAGTGGTGCCAGAAATTCCGAGCCGGTGACTACTGCCTAGAAGACTAGTCGCGTCATGGAAAATCTGTAGAGCTCGACAAGGAAGTCCTGTAAAGTCTAGTGGAACAAAATCTCGTTGTACCTGTTGAGGAACTAGCAGAGAAGCTTGGATTTGGTCATTCAACCATTCATCAACACCTTCGTGCCATTATAAAAGTCAGAAAATTGAGTCAATGGGCTCCTCAAAACTTCTCTGAGTCTAATCGCATGCAGAGAATGAATGTATGCTCTTCTTTGTTGTCACGTCTCACAAAGGATCCTTTTTCAGACCGAATAGTAACTGGTGATGCGAAATTGGTTCTCTATAAAAATATCAAGCGCCGAAGACAGTGAGTAGGGAAAGTAGAAACACGGGCACCCCAGGCTAAAGATTGTCTTCACCCACGTAAGGCCTTGTTATTTGTTTGGTGGGATATGAAAGGTTTAGTCCATTTTGAACTTTTAAACCCAAACCAGACAATAACAAAAATCTACTGCAAGCAGATTGAGTGGCTTAACCATCTTTGGTTTCAAGACGACAGGTGTTCTTCCATTAGGATGGCAAATTACTACTGTCTGTGTAGGCAGACAGTAGTAATTTGCCATCACAGACAGTGCCACTAGTAATGCAACAAAAATTAAAGGAAAGTACCACGTTCTCTTGCAGGAAAAAAGAAAGTACACTATGAAGATTTATTTTAATAATTTTATTAATAACTTTTTCTACATATTCCAATAATTTTCAAATAGACATTCTTGGTAAACATCCTATTATAAAATACAAGGCTCAAACAAAATCACAAAAAAGAGAATATATTGAAGCTACATACACAAACGACAAACCCTAGAGTAAGTGAAAGTGATCGATTAATGTAGCTACATATTGGAGGTTTCTCAATTCCACTTCAAAGGGGGGCTACTTTCAAAATTAAAAACAATTTTGCCTTCAATTCTAACTACCTAATCTAAATTATAATATGTAAACTTTGCTGAGAGAACTAAATCGGACAAACTGGTATGACTCTCAGAATAAGAATAACAGTACACCGCCAATAGATCAGGGAATCATACACAAGAAAAATACCCCTCTGAGCGAGCATATAGAT
>NC_142935.1:48709307-48754307 GCF_046866305.1 Octopus bimaculoides | reverse complement strand
GTGGCTACTTACCAGGGTGGAATTATGGACTAATGTTTTGTTTTGGTGCAGGTGCTCTACCCTTTTGTGACAAAATTTCTTTCTGAACTTTACTAAAACCTTCACAAAATATTCTTTGTTGACCATCTTGCTAGAAGGAATCAAGTTGGTGGAGATGAGACTCTTGCAGTTGATAAAGGGAATCATCATGAACTTCCCAGTGGATTTGCTTTGTCTAGCCTCTTCTGCCAGTGATGAACAGATGCTCAGCTCGTGCAAGTAAATACATAAGTTGTCTGGAGCATTTAAGGAATTTCTGTAGCATTTTCCCCCCAGTTTAACATAAAACTTTATTGCATAGTAAGCATCTAAATTGTCTTTACGTCCAAAATGCATTCTGCAATCTAGTTATCTGTGACAAGCAATGTTTTGTAAGGTGTGTTCAGAAAGCTACTACAGGTGCTTCATTCAATCTGAAATTAAAAAAGAAATGTTAGTTGGTCAGCTTATTAAATATATCGTATTGTTATACTAAAATTACAATAATGTTGGACAATTATAACTGTCCAACATAACTACAAAATGTCTCAGAACTTTTGAAATATACTTTGAACATACATGCATGTGCAAATTTATATATGTTATTAGACTCATGTTTGAAAAGAGAAGGGAAAACATCTTTTTAGACATTAATCCTTCATCGGAAAAATAAAAGGAGGGTGGTGGAAAAGAGGGAACAAAACAGAAAGAGGAAGATGGGTGGGAATGTAGTTCTATGTGGAAAAGTTAAGAGGAGAAAAGGCAGAGTGCTGTGCACATAAGCATATGCACAGACATGTGTACATTTATGTATGTATATCACATATTCATAGGATACATAGAAATAAACATTTTCCAGTTTTACTGAAACTTATTTGTTATTCTAACAAATTAGCAATAATACTCAAAAAGAATGAAAAATATGAAGCTTTTAGCTATTAATTAACTAAAACAGAGAGACTCTCAAAACTAAAATCTAATTACGTAGAAATAAATTACCTACAAGCCATACCAAGTCTCCAAACAACACATCACCATGTAACTGAAGAGTTCATCAGAAGAAATGATGCAAAAAATACTTTGTAAGTCATGTACATCTCTTTATATAATGTATAGAAATGGCTGGAAATAAATACTGAATGTGTGCTTATGAATCAGTTACAAATCAGAAGTGATTTCTAGAGGGGTTGAAATAGAACAAGCCAATAAAGAATTTGCAAATGTGAGAAAATATGGTATATTTATTAATAATGTTTGGTTGTACTGAGAATTATTCCATATGCAAACGTCTTTGAGAGTATCTTCTCTAGGAATACCCAAACACATTAGAGAGAGTTATAGAAAGGAGAATGATGGCAGGTGAAGTGATCTAGCTGTATTCATCAACTGCTCTATCCTCTCTTTTTCTCCATGGTACCTTCTATCCTATCTTTTTGTCACTTCTCTCAGTACATTCATTCACTACTCACCCATCTTTGCTCTCTTTCTTTCCCTGTACTCTCTCCAAATCTCTGACCACCAACATACTCTCACCTTTCAATTACACAAACTCCAGTGTGTAACTGGTAATTAGTCCATCAACCCTGAAAGAATGAAAGACAAAGTCAACCTCAGCAGAATTTGAACTCAAGATATAAAAACAAAATGCAGCATTTTGTCTGGCATGAGAATGATTCTATCAGCTTGCCATCTTTATAACAATAAGAAGAAAATGAATAAGAATAATTGTTTCGTACACAACACAGAAACTAGAGAGTCTTAGCAGGGACAGGAGAAAGATGTGTGCATATTTACATGCACAATACTGAACAATGAAGCAGAAAACTCATGGCTCAATGACAACTACAACAACAATGCTACAACCCTGCCACATAAGCATACACACACACACACACACACAACCCATGCAAACATGAAAATTAAACAAAAAACTATGGCAATTTTGTGTATGAATTTAAATCAATAAAAGGCAAGATTTGTAATTAAGAAGTCAGGGTGTTGTAAACTCTTCTATATTTCTACTTTGGTTGTCAACTTGAGGCAGACAATCAAGCTAGCTTGAAATTAAATCTTCATTGCTCTTGACATAGTGGTCTTTTTATAGTGATTATTCTTGTAGCTGTTGTTGGAGCTGATGGGGTTGTGATGAAGCTGGTAGAAGTTCTTGTTATTCCTATTTTTCTTCTTGCTTTTTTTGTATACCTTGCAGTGTAGTTTTTTTTAAACTTTTTATTCCTATTTTTTAATTATTTCGTTATTTCCGTTATTGTTGTTCTTATAGTTATTTGTTTTTGCCTTAAGGGTCGTAGACTAGCAGAAGTGGTAAAGTGCTAGGTTAAAATGTCCTGTAATGTTTCATTTCAAATTCTACCAGTGGGTTTCATTTTCCTTTTCCTTTCCTCGTTGAGTTGATGAAATTTGAGGTTGCTACCAGTAATTAACTGTTCTACAATGTTTCTCTACAAATTTCTGATATTGCAACAATGTTAGAAACCATCGCTATTGTTGTTTTCCTTTTATCTTCTGCCTGTGAGGAAGCAGCCATCCTGAAACATTATTATGTACTTTTATAATATAAGATACAATAATATAGATTTTTATAGATTCTTTTTATAGATTTTTTATACCAATTTTATAATATAGATTTTTCCATGAAAAATAAGAACCTTTATTTATGAAGAGGTGGAAATAGGAAAGTGTGACATCCATGTATTTGTTGTTGTTGTTGGTGGTGGTGGTGGTGGTGCTGCTGCTGTTGTTGTTGTTGTCGTCATCATCGTCGTCATCATCGTCGTTATTGTTGTTGCTGCTCCTGTTGTTGTTGTTGTTTAGCCTCAGGTCAGGCCTAGTCAAACAAACATAACAAAAGCATTCCTTCCATGACCATACTGTTCTTTTCTTGTTTTATCAGAATGTAAATGTGTTTTAGCAAAATGCGCATTTATTTAAGATGGCTTGGCTTGATGGGTCTTCTTCTCAAGCATGGCATAATGTGAAAGGTTTTGATCATTGCCTCGATAAGGCCCAACAACTGAAATGAACTCAACCAGCAGACATAGCTGTATATGGCAGGTATGGCTGTGTGGTTAAGAAACTTGCTTCCTAATCTTATGGACTTAGTTTCAGTCCTGAGCAATTGTCTTTTTCTATAGGCCCAGATTGACCAAAGTCATGTGAATGGATTAGATAGAAGGAAACTGAAAGAAAGCCATTATATATATATATATATATATATATATATATGTGTGTGTGTGTGTGTGTGTGTGTGTGTGTGTGTGTGTGTGTGTGTGTACATATATGTGTATGCGTGTGTATATATATATATATATATATATATTATGTAGTTGTTGGTTATGGCCAGTCATAATGTTACCTTTGGCTTCATGTCACTTTTTGCTCTATTTTTGGGGACTTGTCGAAGATGCTGGCCAAAGGCATATAATATCTTTGTTAATGGAGGTAAAAATAAAATCTTGGTTAGTTTGATGCTGAAAAATCCCTGAAAGGAAATTTTTTCCAAGCAGAACACCTTATTGGAGAAATGGAGTTGCTTCCCTTTGAACAGTTCCAGTCATGTCCGAAACGAGTCAGTTTATGTGCATTTTCTGTTCACTAGTCAGTAAGTAGGGGAACCTATTTCTCATGGGGGCACAGGCTACAAATCTTACTTTCTGAATTTAAAAGGTTTCCAGATCAAGTGAGGTTTTTAGAATACTTGCCCTCTCTCTTTCTCTTTATATATATATTATATTCTATCATATTATTAGAATTTATATATCATCTTCGTATTTTCTTGCAAAAGACTCTCAAAACCCTTACGATTTAGAAATGAATCCTAGCTTAGCATTATATGAGATTTGTAGCCAGGATGTGTCTTATAGAAAAAAATCTTTTCTTGCAGGAGACAACAATTTATCATGAAGAAAGAGTCCTAGTGGATCTTGTACCTACACTTGATTCATTCTTATTTCTTTAGTAGACAGTGTGAAATTTTTCCCAAAAGAACACAAGTTTCAGTGAGATTCAAACTCTTGACTGTCAAGTAACAAATCTATTATTATTCAACCTTATTGATAATTTCATCTGTATTGATTTCTTCGTACATCATTCAAAATGTCTAGAAGTGCACCATCTTAGTTATTTCTGCCTTTTTCTTAGACTGTTTTTATTGGGTCATCCCATAAATAATGCAGATTTTTCGCTTGCCTGAATTAAAAGTTGTCATGCAAATTGGCACCCATGCCGGTGAACGTAAACAAACCCCTTGCGTTACGCAAATGCCATCCATGTGGGTGGCATGTAAAAGCACCCATTACACTCTTGGAGTGGTTGACGTTAGGAAGGGCATCCAGCTGTGGAAAACCATGCCAAATCAGACTGAAGTCTGGTGCACCCTTCCACCATGCCAGCCCAGTCAAACCGTCCAACCCATACCAAGAAGTGCAACGGACGTTAAATGATGATGATGATGATGATATATATATATATTGTATCATCTCATAAATATGGCAGTTTTTTAAAATTTCATGAACTAAAAGTTGGGGTGGGGGTAAACAACATGCATCAACTTGCTATAAAGTCAGGTAATAATTTTACCTTCTACTTATGCTTAGTGCAAGTTTTGAAGAGTACAGATCGATTTTAATAGTTATTTTTTCAAAGCTATAATGGAAGTGATAAAGTAGCATATTCCGCATATTTTGCTTTGAGTTCAATAAAGGCAACAAGGCAACAGAAAGTGCAAGGAAGATGAATGCAGTATATAGGTATTGGACAATGAGCATAAGCCAGTGTCAACAGTGATTCCAGAAATTCCAAGCCGGAAACTACAAGCTAGAAGACAAGCCTCATCCTGGAAGATCTGTAGAGCTCGATGAGGACATCCTGCAAACCCTGGTGGAACAAAATCCCATCGTGACGGTTGAGAAACTAGTAGAGAAGCTTAGATTTGGTAATTCAACCATTCATCAATGCCTGGGTGCCATCAAGAAAGTCAGCAAATTGGGTCAATGGGTTTCTCACAAACTTTCCATATCTTATCACATGCAGAGAGTGAATGTGTACTCTTCTTTGCCATTGCATCTCACGAATGAACCTGTTTTGGACCAAATGGTGACTGGGGATAAGAAATGGGTTCTCTATAAAAGTATCAAGTATTGAAGATAGTGGGCAGGGAAAGGAGAAACACCAGCATCCCAAGCTAAAGAAGATTTTCACTTACGTAATATGTTATTATCTGTTTGGTGGATATGAAAGTTTTAGTCCACTTTGAACTTTTAAATCTAAACCAAACAATAGCAAAGGAGATCTACTGTGAGCAGCTTGAGTGGCTTAAGTCAGCGCTAGAAGAAAAACGACCATCTTTGGTATCAAGACGAAAGTTCATCAGGATAATGCAGCAAGGATGACATTCCAAAGGCTGGTGTAGTTTGAATGAGAAACGATGCATACCCCACCACATTCACCAGACATTGCCCCATCTGATTAACATTTATTCCACAGTCTTCAAAATCATTTGGACAGAAAAAATATGAATTTAGTAGACGAGGACAGAACAGTACTGGAGGAGTATTTTTCATCATGGACAAGTGAATTTTGGAAAAGGGGCCTTGCAAGTCTACCAGATAGATGGAAGAGCATTGTAGAAAATGAAGGAGAGTATGTTTTAGGTTAAAAAAGACCTTTGTTTTTTTTTTAATTTTTAAAAATAAAAGAAGTATAAAAATACCACATTATTTATGGGTTGACCCAATAATATTAATTATTGTTTGTTTACACTCAAAAACAGTTACTATAGGGCATGTAATGAGGGAAGCTGTGCATGATACATCTTTTTGTATGATTAGCAAACGTCATCAGTAGTGTGACCGAAAGTAATTAAATGTTTCAGATCCTTAAACTTCAGATCCTCTCAACCAGGTGACCCAGCCAAGTTTGATCAAGTCCTCAACTTTATCCCAGCAAGAGCAGTCCATGGGACAAGCTTTTTAATCTAGAACCCTTTGTAGCTTCAGTTGAAGAATCAATGGCCTGATTTTCTTTTTTTTTCTTTTTTTGCCAACCCTGGAAGCCCAACCAGTTTGGTCTTTTGTAAGGATGGATTTTACTGAATATTGAGTAGAACATGTGTTACAATGCCACTACAGCTCACCTCTGTAAGCTTGCAATGTGTCTTCTAGCTTCTGTCCAGACACTTCTCCACTAATTTCAGGTAGCCCCACGTTTCTATTCATTGGGTTCATTAATCCACTCCTCCCAGAACACAAGTTCCAGCATGTTCACTTGTTTCTGTTTCTGCTCCTGTTGCTGCTGATAGCAGTGGTGGTGCTCATGCTGGTATCAGTGGTGGTAGTATTTTTTTTTTATATTGGTATAAAATCAATTAACTACACTTGCCAATGCAGATCATCACCAGTTTCTTAACATTCTAATTCTTTTCTTTGATTTTTAAATACAGTAAATATTTTGGCCTGTTTCTCTACTGTTTTAGTTAACTCTGCTACCCTATACATTAGTCAAATATTGATTCATAATATTGGCAAAAGACCATAAATTTAGGGAGAAGAATATTATAGTTGGCTAAAGCAACAACTGTTCTTGACTGGTACTTTATTATCGCAATCTGGTAAGATGAAAGATAAAGGTGATCTCAGTTGAATTTTCTGCTTGGGGTATAACAGTCTTTAACTCAATACCACAAGATGTTTTACCCAGTTCTTTAAAAATTCTACTAATCTACCACCTTTTACAGATCTAGTATTAACTTCTAACTAGGAAAATAAACAGTTTTCTGCAGAGAAGAAAGGCAGTACTAAAATGTATTTAATCCAATATATTGATTTGATATTTTGGCACAAGGTCAGTAATTTTGAGGGAGAGGTAAAATCAATCACACCAACCCAGTTTTCAAGTGGTGCTTTCTTTATTGACCCTGAAAGGATGGAAGGCAAAGTCAACCTCAGTAGAATTTGAACTCAGAACGTAAAGACGGCCAAAATCCTGCTAATCACTTTGTGTGGCAAGCTAATGATTCTGCAAGCTTACTGCCTTATATTTAATCATATATATTGTCACAACTTGTCACAGTATGTAGCAAATCTCAAGGTTTTTCTCTTAAAATATATACTCATTTTATAATTAGTATCATTAACTTGATTACAAGTTAATTGTGAACCACACACCACAGCAATAATAATTTTTTCTACTAATTGACATAAGGCCTGAAATTTTGTGGAAGGGGCTAGTCAATTACTTTGACCCCAATATCCAACTGGCACTTATTTCATCAACCTCAATATGATGGAAATCAAAACATAAAACCAGAAGAAATGGTCTTAGGCAATTTATTCCATAATCTTCATCATCATCATCATCATCATCATCATCATCATCATCATCATCATCATCATCATCATCATCATCATCCATTTTCCCTGCTGGCATGAGTTGAACAATTTGACTGAAAACTGGTAAGTTGTAAGATTAGCACCAGGTTCCAATCTGATATGGTAAGGTTTCTACAGCTGGATGCCCTTCCTAAAGCCAACCACTCCAAGAGTGTAATGAGTACTTATTACATGTCACCAGCATTGGTGCCAGTTATGAAACACTAGCATTGGCCATGACATACTGTATCCTAACGTGTATAAAGAACCCCCCTCAATTTTGGGGGCTTAAAATTTGGAAAAAAGGTTTTGTAAGGTATTATAATACTATCCATGTATAATACACTCACATATTTTTTTAACCTAAGTTTTGACAAAAAAGGGTTCCTTATACACATTAAAATATGGTAATCCTCATATGCTAACAATTCTGCCAGTTCACTGCCTTCACCACAACAATAATGATAATGGTTTCAAATTTTGGCACAAAGCCAGCAACTTTGAGGGATGGAGTAAGTCTCAATTACATCGACCCCAGTGCTTGACTAGTATTTATTTTATCAATCCCGAAAGGATGAAAGGCAAAGTCAAGCTTGGCAGAATTTGAGATGGATGGAATGTGGCTAAGCATTTTCTTATTTCTTAATTGCCCACAAGGGGCTAAACATAGAGGTTTCAAACAAGGACAGACAAAGGAATTCAGTCGATTACATTGACCCCAGTGTATAACTGGTACTTTATTTATCAAACCCTAAACGATGACAGGCAATTTGAACTCAGAACATAAAAAACAGATGAAATACCGCTAAGCATTTCGCCCAGCATGCTAACGTTTCTGCCAGCTCGCCGCCTTGAGCATGCTAATGTTGCTGCCAACACGCTGCCCTATCCACAATAATGATATTAATATGAAAAGAATTATGGTTGGATGGTCATAAACAGTATTAATCATAGATCTTTTCCTTAAAAGATGGTCCCAGTTCATGACGTAGTTGTTATTTATTTATATTAACTCTGGGAGAATGAAAGGTGAAACTGACACCAACACCAGTAAGGTTTGAACTTAGATAGATGGAAATAAATACTGAAAAGCATTTCGTCGTCGGGTGCTCTATCATGTCTACCAATTGACCACTTTTCAACAGTGCTATAATGTTAAATGATAAAGCTGCCAAAAGTAGCACAAATAGTATTTCAGAGCTGTCTGAAAAGGTTGTCTGTCATATTTTGAGGAAAATCTCTGCAAACAACAAAGACCAACAAAAATCTATAAACAGTTAAAATGAGAAAGAGAGAAACCCCATGGTGTTTAATCTTTGTCCCTCAAAGCAAATGTTGTGATAATGTTTGGCCATTGTTATCAAGTTGATCCTTGCTAACTGACCTACAGGGTTAAACCTAATGACAGCATTGCAAGCAGAAAGAGTGAACACAACAAAGAATTTAAAGACATCCGCGCGCTTCCGATCAATGTTTCCTTAGTTTCAAAGTTATACAGCTGTCTTTTCTTTATTTCTTTCTTTCCTTCTTTCTTTATTTATTTCTTTCCTTCTTTCTTTCTTTCTTTCTTTTTCTTTTTTGGTTTCTTTCTTTATTTCTGTCTTATTTATATATTTATTTATTCTTACTTTTTTTTAATATTTATTTTTATATTTGTTTGGTTTTGTTTTGTACTGTTTCTTTTTTCTTTCTTTCATTCTTTCTTTTAATGTTTTCAGTGAATATTCTGCAATGTTGATGATAACAATATTTGTCGGCAATCAATAACAGTAATGGCATTTAGTCGAGAGCTTATAAGTGTTAATAGACTATAAAAATATTCACTTCAATGGATCTATGTGTTGTAGCAATGTAGCAACCCCTGCGTCATTCTGTATGAATATATAGCTTATCACTTCACTAGCTTCTAGTTTGATAACTGTATTGCTCCGTAATCAATAGGAAAATATTGGTCTGTGGTTAAACAACTCTAGCGGGTTATGTTTTTGGAGCTATTAAAGTCTATTAAAGTCTATACTGTAGAAACACTGCATAGAGTATCTCTGTAATCTACAACGAGATTAATATGTAGCTAACTACTCCTAATGTTCTAATCTTCTACCATAGAAGTCTGTAGAAGGTTGTGTATGTAGTTAATATATTGTAGCAATAATAGTCTATACTTAATTCATTCATTTCTTCTGACAGTTCAGTTGAAACAGTGAGTGATACATATTTATAAAGCATGTATGAGCCACAGATGTAGGAAGGCTGAATTTGCATATCGCAGTCTAATTTGAAGTGGATATTTACCCATGTGTCTGTTTGCCTAGCCTCAAAGAGAGACATCTCACATAATAGATGATGTTTGCTGCAATGCTTATTCTAACTTTTTATGGCAGTATTAAAACATTTAAGATATACACACGTCTGTTACATGTTTTGATAATGCAAGCATCAAAACACAGCACTACAAAGCTTTGAAACATTTTCCCACTTATGCATTTCTATGAAACCTACCTCATCATGATACCAATTTATAGTTTGGTGGTCTAGGTCATTGAGAGCAAAGTAGTTTTCTATTGACATTTCTGTGAAGGATTGAAAAGTGATAATTCTTTGAGCTGGTAAACCAACACTTTAATGTAGAGAATAAAATCTAGAATCTGAGAATACTGGTAAGGGTTTATGCCAACACAAACAAATAATAGAAACAGACAGACCCATTTGTTTGTCTGATCAGCTTCATTATATTCTCTATTAAGGAGTAGGTGCTTGAAATATTAGATTTTCTAGTCCTAGCAATTGCATTTATTGGAATTCTATGTACATTCTCCATGTAATAGTTAACCAGAAGTACTGATAAAATATTTAAAAGTACATTGGAAATTCAACATTCAATAATGGTTTGCTACATTGCCTAGTAGTCAATTACTGTGCCAACTTAGAGCTCATTCAGATCTGGTTTAGGTAAGATTATCTGGCTGAGAGATAAAAACTCCTCTAGGATAGGATAAATAGCAATCACAGGCAGATATTACTCACAAGACAAATTGATGACAGCTGAGTTAATGAACGTACTATTTCAGTTGCACCTTTTGCTTTCACAGCAATAATTTCTGATAATATAATGGTGTGTATGATTAAGTGATTAGCAAAGTATGTAGAGAATAGGAAGAAACACAAGTGATAGTTCGTTACACTTTTTTAAATATTGAATTCAAATACAACTGGGTCAAATTACACTTTTCTTCCTCCTGGGGGTTAATAAAATAAGAACTAATCTATAAAATGCGTTGTGGTTAGAAGATTGCTATAGTTATAACTGGTATCTCAACACTGCCATCCAGTCATCGTGGAGGAGGTAGGCCCAGGAAGACCTGGGCTGAGGTGGTGAGGCAAGACCTTCGAACATTGGGCCTCACCGAGGTGATGACTACTGACCGAGACCTTTGGAAATGTGCTGTGCGTGAGAGGACCCGGCAAGCCAAGTGAGATCGTTGCCAGGGCCCCTGGACTGGCTCTTGTGCGGGTGGCACATAAGATGTACCATCCTGAGCGTGACCATTGCCAGTACCGCCTGACTGGCCTTGTAGGGTTTTCGAGCGAGATCGTTGCCAGTGCCCCTGGACTGGCTCTTGTGCGAGTGGCACATAAAAGACACCATTTCGAGCGTGGCCGTTTTCGTGCGGGTGACACGTAAAAGCACCCACTACACTCTCTGAGTGGTTGGCGTTAGGAAGGGCATCCAGCTGTAGAAACTCTGCCAAATTAGATTGGAGCCTGGTGTTGCCATCCGGTTTCACCAGTCCTCAGTCAAATCTTCCAACCCATGCTAGCATGGAAAGCGGACGTTAAACGAGGATGATGATGATGATGATATATATATATATATATATATAAACAAATAGTAAATGAGTATATGCATATGTACGTACAGGTATGCGCATACCGACATCCACCTGTATGTATAGGTGCATATCTGGGTACAGGACATTGCAAATAAAACATAGACGAGAAAACACACAAGCCACATAGAGAACATTCTACTTCATCAGCTACCCCCGTTTTAATACCGGGCAGGACGCATCGTTAAAACGGCTCTTCCCATGGACCGCAAATTAAATTTGTATACACAAATTAAATCTTGCCATGGAGGAATGTAGTGGTGGACAAAAAACAAGACAGGAAAACAAACAGAAAAGGCTTTACGGCCAGACGAGAAAAATTATGTGTGTATGAACGCTGTGAGGCACGAACTTGAAAGTAGGGACGAAGTAGTTCGCGTGTTTGCTCGACGATAGCCAAGGAAGAAAAGGATTATTGACCGGAAGCATTTGACCATGCCGGTGTAAGGGGAAGAGAGAGAGTGGTAGGGGGAGAAACAAAGGGAGGAAGTAGAAGAATAAGTGAGCAACAAGAGGAAAAGAGAAAGAGATCTTTCTTTCTCTCTCTCTCTCTCTCTTTACATACATACACACACACACACACACACACACACACACACACACACATATAGCATGATCACACTCAAGGGCCACATATTTACATATAATAAAAAAGATATACGCCCAAGAGGAAGGTGCAGCCATAGATTTCACTACTGCTGGTGATGTGGTTAACCTATCTCTGGTATGGTTGGATAGGATACTCAAAGAGAAATTAGCAGAGAACTCCATAACCCAAATCATGTACTCCTGCTATGTGGATGATGTTAACATAGTAGCCAAAACACACCTACAAGACATTATTAATGATCTAGAAGCTTCTAGAGAATATACAGACACAAAAACACACACACACATAAATATATGTGTGTGTGTGTGTGCGTGTGTGTGCGTGTGTGTGTGTGTGGCTTCTTTCAGTTTTTGTCTACCAAATCCACTCACAAAACTTTGGTTGGCCCAAGGCTACAGCTGAAGACACTTTCCCAAGGTGCTATGCAGTGGGACTGAACCCAGAATAATGTGGTTGAGAAGCAAGCTTCTTACCACACAACTATGCTTACTACACAGCTATATAAATATAAAGAGAGACAGTTGCAGGAGAAATACCTTTCTAGTGAGACAGTTGCAGGAGAAATACCGGGTAGAAGTAGGGGTCCACCAAGGTTCCGTCCTCAGCCCCCTCTTATTTACCATAGTCCTCCAGGCAATCACACAGGAGTTCAAGACAGGTTGCCCCTGGGAGCTCCTCTATGCTGATGACCTTGCCCTAATTGCGGAGTCACTATCAGAACTAGAGGAGAAGTTTCAGGTGTGGAAGCAAGGTCTAGAATTGAAGGGCCTTAGAGTCAACCTAGCTAAAACCAAAATCCTAATAAGTAGGAAGGTAGATAAAACACAAACCCCTTCAGGTAGATGGCCCTGCTCAGTATGTAGAAAAGGAGTAGGTAGTAACTCTATAAGATGTACCCGGTGCAAGCTATGGACACATAAGAGGTGCAGCAACATCAAAGGCAGGTTAACTAGGATGATGAGGATGATGATGATGATATATACACATACATACATACATATATATGCACATATATACATACATATATTTATATATACATATGTACATGTATATATATATGTGTGTGTGTGTAGTCATGCATGTAGATATACATATATATATTTAAATTATTTCAAGTAATAAAATATATTTATGTTAGAGCAAATGGTTTCTTATTTCTTTATTGCCCACAAGGGGCTAAACATAGATGGGACAAACAAGGACAGACAAAGGGATTAAGTCGTTTATATCGACTCCAGTGCATAACTGGTACTTAATTTATCGACCCCCGAAAGAATGAAAGGTAAAGTCGACCTCAGCGGAATTTGAACTCAGAACGTAATGACAGATGAAGCATTTCGCTAAGCATTTCGCCCGGCGTGCTGTTTCTGCCAGCTCGATGCAAATGATTTCTTCTAACTATATTGCAGTTATTTTGTCTTTTATCCAACCAGGGTGGATAAAATAAAGTAGCTGTCAAACACTGGGGATCAATAATACTGACTTACCCCTCCCCTCGAAATTGCCCACCTTCTACCTAAATCATAAACCATTTTATATAAACTGTGGAAGAACGACAGATGAAGTGTAAAGCTAAATTCTAAATTGAAACTTTGAACTCAGATATGCAGGAGTAAAAATCAAATACTGTAAAGCAATCAATCCACCTGATTTTTCTGATGTCTTAGGTGGTTATTTATTATGTTGTTTCAAAATTAGAAACTTAAACATGTCTAGATTTAAACAATTTTTTTTCCTTGTTGAAATATTACTATATTATATCAGCCGTATCTTTTTCTTCTGACATTTTGTGTGTGTCCATGTATGTATGAGTCTACGTGTGTCCATGTTATGTGCATCTATGTGTACATGTCTGTATGTGTAATGTTTGAAGTATAAACTAATCATTGCTAATTTTATTTATATCTATATATATGTATAAATGTATTTTTAATATATTTTCCCCCAAATATCTTTATTTCACATCAAATATTTCTCGAAATCTTGAGTTCACTTCAAATATTTTTGAAACAACATTTTCGTTTTTCTTTTAATTCTAATTTTTTTTTCTGTTGTTGATGTAAATTAAACTTTATTACATTTGAAATACAGCAGCCATGTTGTTTGGATTTAGCTGAAGCCAAATTTGATTGGTTGTACCAAGTCACATGCACAGTGTGGGTTACATGAATGCTTCTATGTTTGTATGTATAGAGGCATGAATGTATGCATGTATATATGCCTCAATTTATGTATGCATGTACATATGAATATATGTATGTATATACATACATATATATCTATCTATCTATATATATATATATATATATGTATGTATATATGTATATATATATATATTAATGTATTTGCATATGTAATTATATTATTGTATGTGTATATATTTCAGGTGATATGTTGGATAACCATGTATGTAGTCTGAAAAATAATTAAAATTCTGGCAAAACCTAAACAACATAAACATCATTGAGGCAAAAATTCTCATTTCAACACACCACTGCCAAATGATAATGAGTTCTATGGAAAAATACGAAAAAGGGAATGAAACAAAAAAAGAATTGAAAATTTCAAAATTTGTATTTTTAACTAAATATCTTTAAATGTGTCTAAATTAAAATTCTAATAGTTATTTCAAATTAACAATGCATATATATATATATATATATATATATATATGTAACTGTGTATGTATATGTGAATACATATAGATGTGCTTGCAAGAACATATGCAATCATGCAGACACAAACACACACACACACACATACATGCATGTGTGTGTATAGATATATATTTGTGTATATATATACACACTCACTTATATATATATATATATATATATATATATATATATATATACACAAAACATATATACACATACAAACATACACACACACACACAAATATATATATATCCATATGCATATGTATGTGTATATATGTAATTAAGATTATATGTATGTATCCATAAGTACAATCCCATGTATGTATGCTCAGAAGTAAACAGAACACAACTGTATCTTTATGTATGATTGTTTATTTATTACTCTCTCTTTTCCTCCTTCATTTTTTGTTGATGTATATATATATATATATGTGTGTGTGTGTGTGTGTGTGTGTGTGTGTGTGTGCATATACATACATACATACATACATATATATATATATATATATATATATATATATATATATATATATATATATATATATATATATATATATATATGATATATATATGATATATGCAGACACACTTATATATGTATATATAGAAACAGAGAGGCAAAAGTGAAGGAAAGGGGAAGAACGCGAAGTGGGGAGGAGCTGTGTAGGTGCAAATAGGTCTGCAGAGTAAAGTGGTTTTTGGTTCAATCCTACTCCTTGGCACCTTGGGTGTCTTCTGCTATGGCTTTCATTTAGCATCTCGATATATTGGTTTCAAATTTTGAGACAATCCCAGCAATTGTGTGTATTTGGGGGGGGGGGGGAATAAGTCAATTGCATCAACTCCAGTACTTATCTGGTACTTATTTTATTGACCCCAAAATGATGATTGGCTAAGTCGACCTTGACAGAATTTGAACTTGAAATGTGAAGACAAATGAAATACCACTAAGCATTTTGTCCAACAAGGAAAAAATTTTGCCAGCTCACCACCTTAAAGCATCTCTATATATTAGAACCTGTTACTGTAAGACACCATTTCATTTCCTCTGAATTACCCCCAGCTGACATCCATCCATCTTCTTTGGCATCTCTACCACTCACGTTTATCATTGACTTGCCACCCCTGTTCACCATTTACTACATTCAGTTCCTTTATACAGTACTCCACATCCACCTCATATTCATATACATTTGTCACTCTTTACTCACACTCTTGCTACCTTACTCAGTCCAATTGATTCTTATGCTCACTTCTATTCACCTTTGGACACACGATGGTGTATTCTGCTACATTCTCACCACTATATTTACCTCACATGGTGACTCCACTCCAGCGACATCTACCCATTTAGAATGTAAGGTAGTCATGAATCTGCCCATAAAAAGCCTGTCTTTACTCCTCTCATCATACAACAACCCTTCAACATCTCATCTAATGGGAGCACTCTATATTATGCAAGGGAGAGGAACGTCGTGCTAGACATCCATAATATTGTTATTTATTTGATTTTTATCTTTTTAGTTAGCAAAGTGAGAAGAATGAAATATATTACATAATATCTATACATTTATTTAATTCAAATTTCTTATCTTTTCCTTTTGTTTCAAGTATATCGTCATTAATATTCGTATATGGCTCCTATTTCTATCTACTGGGATCTCTTCAAGACAGAGTAATTACATATCTACTTGCTATTAATTACATAACATTGCATTACATTGTTCACTTTACAGAGAGACGGAGATATAGCTATGATATATAGTAAAAGAATTTCAGTAGGAGGAAATTATTTTTGCTCATAATTCTATAGTTGTAAAGAGAGAGAGGGGGGAAGAGAGAGATGAACTTAATTTAATATTTATGTACACTTTGATACATCGTTTAGAGCTATTGAAAATTATGTTTGCCTCACCTTTTGCCTGTTATTCTGCAAAAAACCGTTTATTATTAATAATCATGTTCCTTTGCCAACTGCAATTGTTTGTATTGCTTACATTAGCTTGCTAAAGGAATAGTGTACAGCACAAGAGAAGAGACTGACCACAGTTTTTATGTTTAGACTCTTTAGTGGATTGACAGAAAATAGATTTAAAAATAAGTTTTTCTCAACATAAGATTAAATTTAGATATACAAAATAAAGACGTTTTTTTCCCCCAGGGGTTATCCAAGCATTATGAAAGAACCCTCTGCAGGTCCTTTAAAAATACATTTGTCTAATGAGACAACAGCCTGCTGATACAGGAATGGTTCTCAGCAATCAACGATGAAAGATATCTTGTTTATAACAAAACATTGATTATTTTAATCCAGGAAACAAGTTTCGATAAAAAATCAGAATTATTGAATTATCATAGGTATACTTCAAAGTATTTAAAATGTAATTTTTACTACTTGGTAACTGAAGACTATTGAATTGATCCATTTAGATTCTAGACCTCAACTGCTATTTCTTTTGAGTTTATATTGACTGTAACAATTTCCCAGAGTAATCTGGCCGCCCCTCCCCATTCTTTCAATAAATTTATCTTTCAACACAGAAAAAGTGTTATTTAAAATGCATCGTGACATTTGTTCTAGTTGTCTTCACTCTGAGAACGAATCCTGTCGAGATCAACATGGTTTTTCATACTTTCTATAAAAAAATGAAAGGAAAACGTTTTAATTCAGGGCAAATGATTGGCAAAGCTGTTAGAGGTGTAGAGGAAGTCTCTTGCATTATCGTTCAGGTTCTTTGAATTTGACATCAAGGCTTTCCATGATGCTGGTACCAAGCTGTATCGATCCAAGCTGGTGGCCTTTTCCTTAGGAAAGTGTCCTGGAGACGGAAGACGTATATGCATAGCTAACTATTATTCTTTCTAAATATTAAAAAAATTTTTTTTTTTAAAAGCTAAAAGGTGGGAGAGAAAAGACAGCAGTGCAACACCAATCTTGTCTTGGCCTACACATTCGTTTTCAGATACATGGTCATCGTTGACCGATGGATGCCATACAGTTATCTTCTTCATATGACTGAATTTACTGTGATTTTATATTTCAAGTATTTTCAATATAAACTGTGCATGTTTTGAAAATGATTTCACTCACCTACGCATAAGTATATTAATATGTTTTATATAATTTATTTAGTTTCTTTATATTACAAATTTTTACGTTCCAAGTTTTCTTATATCCTCAATAATTTTTGATGTTGTAATACTACCACCACCACCACCACCACCACCACCACCACCACTACTACTACTACTACTACTACTACTAATACTACTACACATCAATTAATTAATTAGTTAATTGATTTCTCTTCAATGTTTCCTTTTCCTTTATCTTATTCTTTAAACATGCACTTTCCTTCTTCCACAAGCTTTTCTAACACCCCCCGCTCTCTGTCTCTCTCTACCTTCCTCCCTCTCTACCTTACACCTGCCTGCTCTCTTTTTCCTATTTTTTTCCTTACATTAGCTTTTCCTACACCTCCACATCCTACTATGTTTCTTCCTCCCTTATGGTACTCTCATCCTTCTTATCATCATCACTCTTTCCTTCTTTCTTTTCCTCTTTATTTTCTTCTTACAGCCATTTCTCCTTTCCTCCCTTCTTCTCACTTTGTCACATTCTGCTCTTCTACTCTTTCACATTGCCTACTAAACGCTCTGTATTCTATTTTATTCATCTACATATTTTTCGTAGTCTTTCTTCAATATTTGTGGCAGATTTCACCCAATAAATATTTACCTTGTACTTCAAATACTTAGTTTGTCTTTAAGTATTTTATTTGTGTTTTATTTTTTCCATAGCATTGCAAAATTGAAAACAAGAAACTGAAAGTAAAGATTTGTGATAATTTACTTCTGAAGGAAATTATATATATATATAGGTACCCCTAGACCAATGCACCAATATATATTGAAGCTATTTTTGTCAAAGGATAAGGCAAGGTAATGAGTACATATTGTACAGTATATTGTTTAATTAAATTAAATTCCTTTCCTGCAACATAAGTTTCATTCTATATCAATCTTCAGGCAAGAACTGTTATTGCCATCTTTTCTTTCTATCAGTATGGATTGTTTTTTACTAATACCACTTGATTCTTTTGGTAGCTTTAATGTGTTTTTTTTTATGCATGCTGTTCCCTTGTACATCATTAGTGGTTGTTATTTCATTGGTTCAAAATTTTGTTTTGTTATTCCGTTTTGTCATAGTGCTTTATTAGATTTTCACCAGTCTATTGCTGGCTAATATATATATAAAGCATATGTATACATGTATGTAGATACATATATGCGTGTGTATCTATCTATCTACCTATCTACCTATCTATCTGTCTATCTATCTATCTATCTATCTATCTATCTATCTATACATACATACATACACGCACACACACACACACACACACATAGGTACATATATATCTAATGGCAGACTCAAAAGACATTTTAAGATCCACAAAGATCAGAACTTAACTGCAGCTCTTGGTGGTCCAAGTCGGATATGCAATTTATGTGGGTGTCTTTTCAAAACATTGGTTTAAAAAGCCACATCAAACACCATGATGGATCTAAGGTGTAAGTACAGGAGGTCATTAGACTCTGCATAAGGAGTAGATGACCACCATACCATGTCTATATATATTTATTCATTTATACACAAACACATGCACACACACATACACACACACACACACACACACACACACACACACATGCACAAACACACACATGTGTGCATGTGTATTAATGATTAATGTAAATATTTAGATTATTTGAAGTGAAATAGAGCTAAATATAAATAAAAGAACCATAATAATACAAGTTAGATTCAAAGTACTAAAAACAAATAAGAATCAATGCTTAAAAATGTTACCATATATTTTGATATTTCAGTTTTCCAAACGTATTTACACAACAATTACATTCTGAATATGAGAAAATAAAAAAAAATTTAAGAAGTCTGCAGCAATGTACATTAGTTAGACTGGACCCTAAATGGCTACAGGAAATGAGTGAGATAAATATAAATTAAGACAGGACATCAAACACGATCTTAAACTGAATGTCCATAGACAGCAATTTGCACAGACTTTCTAAGAATATGAATTACCAATGATGTTCATCTACTTAAGAATATAGCAACCAGTAAATGGATGTTTAAATGTGTTAGTTTCCTACAAGGGAACAGAAAATAAAACATTTAGAGCTGTGCTATTATCTTTATGAATGTAAATTCTATATAATCTACAACAGTAGTTTCTGCTTTTTTCTCACAATTCACCTTTATTTCATCTCATCATTGTAATCTTACAGGGAAGGAAAACATGTGTGAACTTCAACTGACTTGGTTATTTATTAGATTCATTCTTTTATTTCACGTTGTCTTTCACATTGTATGCCTCTACCATTATTCTCTATATCCAAAATAGCCATCCACCGAAAATTGCAATCCACTTTATTTCTTTGACAGATTATTTGGATAAGGCTGGTATGTCAGAAACTATATAATCTAGACAGTCTAGTATTTTAGACAGTCATTGATAAACAAATTAATAGAAATTTTTTATCAAGAAATGTTGACGTTTTTGGCAGTTATTTAGATATATGTTGGGCAGACAAGAGTAGTAGAAACAACACAATCAATTACACAGAAAATAAATCTACACCTGAAACAAACTCTATGATTATTAAATATTATAGGTGATATAGTGGCATAACTGCAGTGGTATCCATAGTCCCATGACTATGCTCTCAAAAGATAAATCCAATATAATTCTAAATAGTTATCAAAATTCACTTCTATAAGTGACAGGTCTCAATTTTTCTATCCTGTGTGAGATTTATATTTCTTGATTTTACAGAAATTGGATATATGTACCAGCTTCAATACTCTTTGTAGTATGGTAAAGATTAGCATATCTTTTGAAACATGCCAAATACTTTCAATGAAACAACTTTCACAAATTTTTACTTTAGTTTCTATATCTCATAAATTACTTCATGTATGACTTGTAAATATCTTCTGGAGTCACCAGTATAATGTCCTCTGTAGTGTTTATCTATGCTAGACTTTGAATACGCATCAATCCTCCGGGTATTTGAAGTTGGTGTTGATTCATCAGTAGCAGGACAGTGGGGTGGCAGAAAAGTTAAAACATCCAAGAAATTGTTTTGCATTATGTGTTTTGGGTCTTCACGTTATGAGTTCAAATTCTGACGAAGTTGTCTTTGCTTTTTGTTCTTGTGGGATCAGTTAAATTAAATACTTAAGTCAACTGACATGTGCCAACTAATCTGTGCCAACAAGAAATCAGCTTTTATGGTACATTAAAGACAAGATATCTGCCCAATGCTTGAACTCTGATGACTGGTGAAGTGATTCTAGTTGGAGAAACTTGTCAACATTGTCAATCAGGGCATTCTAGCCATGTCCACATCCTGCATTTTTGTTCAGACATACAGCACCTTGGACTACATTATTCAATGAGTCCTTTCCTTTAAGAGTGTAGAATAAAATTTGAGGAATTCTCAACTGATATTTCTAGAATGTTGAATGGACTTGTCAGGGATCCTTCAATCACTCACTTTCTAAATGTAGTTTACAAATGTATTTGTGTAACTGGCCTGTTAAAAGCACCCTTCAGTTTGTTGGGTGATATGCTGTGCTTGTGAAGACCTGACAAACTGAGTGAAATCATAGTCGTGGCAGATGCCAGAGCTGTCTGACTGGCACCCATGCTGGTGGCATGTAAAATGCACCATTCGAGCATTGGGCCTCATGGAGGCAGAGACGGGTGACCAAGACCTTTGGCAATATACCATGCTTGTGTAGACCTGTCAAGCTAAGTGAGACCATAGTTGTGGTTGTTGCTGGTGTCAGGTCAATGGTACCCCTGCTAGTGGCACATAAAAAACACCCACTACACTCTCAGAGTGGTTAGCATTACGAAGGGCATCCAGGCATAGAAACCTTGCCAAATCAATTCAGAACCTAGTGCAGCTCCCCGGCTTACAAGTTTTCAATCAAATCGTCCAAACCATGGAAAGCAGATGTTAAATGATGATGATGATGATGATGATGATGATGATGATAATGATGATGATAAAAAATATATATGTGGTTAGTTTTAATACAGAATAACACTATGAAGATATGTGGCGCAGTGATTAGGGTATTTGGCTCATGACCATAAGGTTGTGAGTTCAATTCCCAGTGATGTGTTGTGTCCTTGAGCAAGATACTTTATTTCACTTTGCTCCATTCTACTCAGCTGGCAAAAAGGAGTAGTAGCTGTAATTTCAAAGGGGCAGCCATGTCACATTATGTGTCCCACTGTATCTCCCTAAGAACTGCATTATGGCTACACATGTCTGTCTCATGCTGAGCCACTTACACATTAATTTCTCAAGCTGGTAATTCTTCTTGCTCGGGTCAACTGGAACTCTTGTTATCATAACCGACGGAGTACCAGAATAACACTGAGACTAAGAACCCTCAACAAAACATACTGGTGCAATAATTAAAGGATTAGAATACCGATTCAGTAGAATATTCAGTCCAACTACACTGCCACAGAATATTTTGTGTATTTAGCCTCATTGATACAATCAATATCAGATTGCTTACACATGGCACGTAAAAGCACCCACTACACTCTCAGAGTGGTTGGCGTTAGGAAGGGCATCCAGCTGTAGAAACTCTGCCAAATCAGATTGGAGCCTGGTGTAGCCATCTGGTTTCACCAGTCCTCAGTCAAATCGTCCAACCCATGCTAGCATGGAAAGCGGACGTTAAACGATGATGGTGATGATGATCTATCCTATAGAAATTATAACCTGGTGATCTAGATTGTTAGTCTTTAACCTGAGGTCAGGCCTGATCCAGCAAAAATGTTCAAATACATTTAAGCCTCAACAATTTTGTTGTTCATTTTCATTTCTACATTTAAAAAATTGTTTTTGTTTTTTTGGTTGACAGTGCAGCTTCACCTAATTTGTCTTCTGCATCATTTCTTTTATTAAGTTCATAGATTGTGATTTGAAGGAGACTTGCTGTTGTTTCTAGCTGCATTGACATTTTTTGGGCTCTGGTGATGTAGATTTGGCGATAAGTGTATGAGATAAATTGTGTAACACACCTTAGAGCATATGGATGCATTTATTCTATATAAGAATATATTTTTAGACAAGCATCAAAATACATTATTCATACCTTTCCTTTCTTCAATCTGTGTAGTTAAGCTGCTGTAATTATTATTATTATTATTATTATTATTATTATTATTATTATTATTATCATTATTATATTTATTTTTCGTTCTGCAGGATGAATTGTGCTTCCAATATTGAAGAGAATGACTCAATTAAAAGATTTATTCCTCAACGTTCTGGAAATTTCTTGCAGTAATGGAATTTTAGCCACGCTGCAAATCAAACCGATTCATCCAAAGTGTGATATTCAAATTCTCATGACATGAATTTGTATCCATTTATAAAGATTTTTTTTTCACTTTCTCTTCTTTTCCTTCACCATCAATGTTATCCTTCAAGGGCCTGTTGATTAGACAGCAAGATTAAATGTGTTTCTGCATCAAAAACATAGTGACTCCCTGTTCTGAGATCAATTCCTGTTTGGATTGAGCCGGCCTTTCATACATGGGTTAATATAACTGACTGAAGTTGATTTTTTTTTTCTACCAAGAACAATACTGCATTTTTATATAATACTCTGCCGTACACAAGCCATCAAGAGAGTCTCTATACGGACGTTCAACTTGCTGGAAATAACAGCTAAATCTCACTTAAATCACACATTGATATTTAAAAACAAAAAAAAAAAGATAAAGCTGCTATGGATCACGGATCAGTGATGGCAAACTATTTTAATGAGAAGTATTGAAATTTGAATCATGTTAATAATACTGTTATTGTAGTATTACTTACATCACTATCATTTCTTAAGGACCCCTTTTCTATGCTTGCATGGATCAAATGGATTTTATACGGGGCTGATTTTCTATGGCTTGAAGCTCTCCTTGTTGCGAATTCCTAACTATTTCCAAACTAGGTAATATTTTCTCATGGCCAAACACGATCTCATAGAGTAATGAAAATGAATGACTGTTTCTATGACAGTCATTTACATGATGTGAAAACAAAGAGACAAGAACACTCATATGCATACACATATATATAAATACACCAGGCTTCTTTCAGTTTTCATCTACCAAATTCACTCACAAGGCTTTGGTCAGCCTAAGCTTATATATAGTAGAAGGCACTTGCTCAATGTACCATGTAATGGGATTGAACCCTAACCCATGAGTATATAGCCGAGAAGCAGACTTCTTACCACAAGGGCATGCCTCCACCTATAAGCCATGCCTGTGCCTTTGTCTACATGTATTTTAGTTTTAGGTAAATCTTTAGAGATAAACTTTTTAAAACATGTTAGAGTAGGGAGATAGATACTCTTTAAAAACCATTTCATGTCACCTAAAAACTCCTAGCATATTTTTGCTGATACATGTGTCCTTATATTACCCATCTTCACAATTCCTGAAAACAATAAGGGCTTATTATAGCTGGAACAACTCTATTTATGTGTTTCCTTAGTCAGGACAAATCTGAAACTCACCAGCAACTACATTATACTGTTTTCACACACTATGCCTCTCCATTACTCTATAGCACTATACTTCTACACTATTCAGCACTATACTACATCACTGTACTTCTTCCTTACCCTATGCTATCCTGTCAAATTATATTTCTACATTATAAAGTGGTTGGCATTTGGAAGGGCATCCAGCTGTAAAAGCCATGGAAAAACTGATCTTGCTTGTGTTTGTGCCATGTAAAAAGCACTCAGTCTACTCTGCTGGGTAGTTGGTGTTAGGAAGGGCATCCAGCCATAAAATCCCTGCCATAACAGACACAGAAGTCTGATGCAGTCCTGCCTGGCCAGCTCCTGTCAGACCATCCAATCCATGTCAGCATGGAAGGCAGATGTAAAACAATGATGATGATGAATAAACCTCATATTATTTCTAAATCATCCTAATCTACAACCACACTATGCTTCTACATTATACAAAAACAGTACATATTTTCATCAGGAATCCTTTAGGCGGAGAGTAATCTTAGGTTCTCCTCTCAAATACTATTCTTCTCATAGGTTATTGTTACTTTTGAATAAATTCACAACTGTCAGATTTTCTTTCTGTTGTATTTCTACTGTTTTCAGCCAAATATTTTTCTGCACCCTGTGTGTCCTTTCCATTCTTGTAGCCTAAGATATGCAAGTAATTTGTACGGCAGTTTCCATTGATATATTTGATGCCTTGTATGCTCCCCCCCACCAATGGGAATGCCATTTCTGAAATAATTTCAAAATTTTTGGTTTTTAAGCAAATTTAAGTTTTATAACTGAGAATTTGGTGACAGCATGAAAATTTAAATACTACAAACATATCTAAATCACTTGGGATGTAATGTCTATTATTTAGTAATATACAATAACACAGACAATATAGACAACTGACAAGCTTGTATTTTGGTGTATAATGCACAATAATTCACAATGTTTCTGTGATCTCATCACTATCTCTAGGCTTAAAATAACTATCATCCTTGTTTTACACCAATAGAGAAAATATAAGTTCCAGAAGAAAAATGGGCTTTGCACCAAATATATTTTTCCCTCTCTCCCCACACTTTTTGGAAAACAGACAATGACTTTTTTTGTCAATTGTATTATTCAAAATTTAAAACTTTATGACAACTCAGTTAGAAATACTAAATTTGGAAGATGAAGGCCAAACAAGGTAAAACAAGATTGTTTCATGTCTAATGAGGCAACAATTTTGTTTCTGATAATCATGATCCAAGAAATTTAAACAAAGAATGCAATACTATATCACAGTTTGTTTTAATGTCTAGTAAAAGGAAGGTGGTGAGCTGATAGAAACGTTAGCACACTGAATGAAATGCTTAGTGGTATTTCCTCTGAGTTCAAATTCCGCCGAGGTCGACTTTGCCTTCAATACTTTTGGAGTCGATAAATTAAGTACCAGTTGTGTTCTGGAATTGCTCTAATCAACTGGACCCCCTCCCCAAGAATTTCAGGCCTTGCACCTCGAGTAGAAAAGAATATTTACTTAAAGGAGGGTGGTGAACTGGTAGTAGTGTTAACACAGTGGGCAAAATGCTTAGCTGCATTCCATCCATGTTTACATTCTGAGTTCAAACTGTGCCAAGGTCAACCTTGCCTTTCATCATCTAGAAGCTGATAAAATAAGTACCAGCTGCACACTGGAGTCAATATAATCAACTTACCTGCTTCCCCTGAAATTACTGTCCTTGTACCAAAACTCGAAACCAACCAATATTTAGTTAGAGGAGAGAAACAGATATCGTAGCCTATTCAGATGAGGGCAAGCAGTTTATTTTTTGATAATTGTGTTCTATAAGGCTAATGACTATTGGCATAATAAATCCTCTACTATCTTTTTCTCTGTCTCATCGTCAACATTATCGTCATCATTATTGAACTTATCATTAGACACTAGATGATGATGATTATAATGTCAGTAATTCTGGAGATGAAGACTTAAGAAAATGTTTAGTGTTGGATGATATAATAGAAATAAATGAATACTTTAGGTAGGCTCGGCTGCAACAGACATGTTTGTTTCTTATAAAAGAAGGCTGAAATTCTTATAACATATACAAAAATTTTGCTAGAAACAACAAGTAAATTATTAGTTAAGAGAAGCAGAAGAAATCACAGCCAATGCAGAAAAGAATTTGAATTAAAGAAAAATGCACAGCATTTGTCAGTCAATAGTTGTAACTTGCTGCTGAACCATTGCCAGTCAAGGGATGAATTCTGGCAAGTTTATCTGTATAGCCACAATATTACCCAATACATGTGAACAATATTTTATGTCCAGCATACTGGAATTATGCATATGGTTAAGTAATTGAAAAGCTTTCTGTCCCTGATAAAGAATCTTAGATTTGGGGATACATTTTCACAATGTAGCATCTTTTCTGTCGACTCATTCACCTTACATGTAACCTCTTCCTCTTATCACTCTTATTTGACTTACTCCTGTAGTTGGCATAATATTTAAATCTTGACACAAAACTTCATAGAATCCTTGTTCTATAAGTGATATCTTACCAAGGGTAAGATACCAATCTGAAGACATGCAAGCTAACTCTCAATTTCATTAATGTCAGCAATCTCAGAAAACTGGTAGAATTCATGGATGGATAGCAACTGCAATTTAAAGATCCAAGCTAGTCACACTGCACCATGCTAATTCCATCTTAGAATTCCATTCAGAGTACATCTGTCCGTAAAATGTTCAGTCATATATTTGCCAATTCAATGAGCAGGCAGTCCAGTTGAACAAACAACTGACTATTCATCGCTGAAACTGACAGAGATCCATTTACACTTCTATGAATGTGTGCATGTACAAAACTAGTTATTCCTAAGCATGTTTGTGTTAGTGTTTGTAAGAAATCGCATACATGTGTATCTGAGAGTATAATATATGTGCACGTGTGTGTGTGTGTGCGTGTGTATTTGTGTGTGCATAATACATGTATATATGTGTTTATAATATATACAGATGTCTGTATGTATATATGTTTGTGTGTGTATGTATATATGCTTCTGAGCATGTTTGTGCATGCATTGATGCATGTGTGTACATGTATGTGATATCAACCTTATAATCATTGATATTTGTATGATTTAAATGTGTGGGTGGTTTATACAAGTGATGTGGGACTATGTCTACGAGTATATGTACATGCATGACGCATATGTACAATACCGTTTCTCTCTGTATTGCATGGAAACAGTTATGGAAGGGTAAACTTACTGAATGACAGTTGCAAGATATTTAGATATGTAGCAAGGATTTAATAACATGTTCAGTGTTTGACACAATTCACAGCATGTCACTGTTGCATGATGCCATAGATTATTCCGGTAAATAACAGAGCTAACATATAATCTAGGAACATAGGTGGGTTCTGGGGGTGCTTTCTCACTATTGTAATCCTAGACATTTGCTGTGATTTTTAAAGGTTCAGCTAAACCATCATATTAATAGAGATATGTACACACATATACAAAGGCAGGCACAATTCTATCAATCTATCTATCTATCTATCTGTCTATTTGTCTGTCTGTCCGTCTGTCTGTCTATTTGTCTTTCTATCTATCTATCTATCTATCTATCTATCTATCTATCTATCTATCTATCTATCTCTCAACTGGGAAGGCAAGGCAGCCTTCATCGTACTGGTGGTCATGGTGAAAGAATGTGTGTGGTGGACTCAAGCAAAAGGCTTAGAGACAAACACTTACTTCTATGGCCAATCGCTCATCAACCTTTTCAAGTACCACTTGAAAAGGAAGGCGAGAATGGAGAGACAGTTTTTGTGTCGTGAAAGTTTCCAACAAAGGTGTGTGAATGTAACTAAGATGGTGCATGCGAGTGATGAAACCACTTTGAGCATGATCCTGTAAATCGAAAAAAGAGAGAGAGACAGAGCACTTTGCTCTCATGTGTTTATTTCCTCCATGCCTGAGGTTACCGTGGACTTTTCCATAGGCTTTCCTTTCCACGGATAAACCTTATCTAGCTTTTTATATTTTTAAAATTCTTCTGTGATACATGATTCCTTTTGATTGTCATTTTTTTTCCCCCCCAATCCCTTTTGATCGAAATTTTACCTTTTTTTCTTATTTTTATCCCCTTTTCTGTTTCATTTCCAAAAAGAAAAGCTCTACATGTGTATTTGTCCCCTCTGTGTTCACCCCTGTGTGGCCAATAAAGAAAGTTATCTATCTATCAATCTGCCTATCTATATCTCTGACTGTCTCTCTCTGTCTCTCTGTCTCTCTCTCTCTCTCTCTCTCTCTCTCTCTCTCTATCTATCTATCTATCTATCTACACACACACACACACACACACACATATATATATATATATATATATATATATTATTCAAAGGAATTCCAACTCTGTTTTTTTTTATGTTTTATTTATATTCTTATAATATTAATGTAGGATATAGAATATATAGTATATATAGTAGGTATAGTAAAATGAAATGAAGTATTGATTGTCTTATTGAATAAATGAAATACTGAATATTAAATATTAAAGGACTAGTATACTTTCTTGCATTTTAGCAGTCTTCAACGTCCAATGTTGTGACAGGAATGTTTCAACATATACACATATATTTATCTATCTATCTATATAATCATTATCATCATCATCATCATTTAGCATCTGTTGCCTATGCCAGTATGGGGTGGATGGTTTGACCAGGGCTGGTAAGTTGAGGGGCTGCACCAGACTCCAGTCTGATTTGGCATGGTTTCTACAGCTGGGTTCCCTTCCTATTGCCATATATATACATATGGGTTGAGTAGGTGGGGGAAGGCTGTATGGTAGGAAGCTTGCTTCCGGACCACATGGTTCTGGGTTCAGTCCCACTGCATGATACCTTGGGCAAGTGTCTTCTACTATAGCCTTGTGAGTGGATTTGGCAGATAGAAACTGAAAGAAAGTCATGGTATGTGTGTGTTTGTTTGTGCATGCATGCATGTATGTGTGTGTGTTTTGTCCTCTACCACTGCTTGACAACCAGTCTTGGTGTGTCCCCTTAAATTATTGGTTCAGCAAGAGACTGATAGAATAAGTACCTGACTTTCGAAAAAAATCTCCTGGTGTTGATTCATTCAACTAAAATTTCTTCAAGTCATGGCTGCAGTCTAATGATTGAAACAAGTATAAAAAATAATAAGAGATAAAAGATAATATATCTATATATATCAGCTTCAACTACATACTCTTAATGTATATTCTTTCTGTATATGCTGGTAGTCTATGATTTGGCATGGTGGAGAAGAATTCTCTCTCAAAGCAGCAGGTGTTAAAACACCTGAATGTCATGGACAGGTGAGATAACTCAGCTTCAATTCATTCTAGGAGTGATGGACATCAATATCTTGCCACTTTCGTGACTTATCAACATTACGTACCCAAACAGGATCAGAGATAAATCATTTCATCAGTCCATAACTTATATATATATATATATATATATATATATATACAGCATAAATACTATGTGGGGGTATAGCTGGATAATGCATAATTACAAAAAAATTAAAATACGAAACAAAAGCAGAAACTGAAGTAGAGCTCATGCAATCAACATTGGGTACATGATACTAATAAGCCACAAAAGTGTCAAGACTTCAATATCCATCACTTCAAGATGGGATTGGAGCTGAGTTATCTCACTCGTCCCTGTCTTGCACGTGTTTTAACAGCCAGTGTTTTGAGAGAGTATTCTCCACCACACCAAATCGCAGCCTGCCAGCAAATGCACGACAAACATAGACACACAAATACATACATAAATATGAGTGTTAAACTAATACATCTATATATGTATATATATATATATTGTCTTGTTCTCACTGTCCTGTTCTTGTTACTACTTTCACCTGCAAAATGTTCCGAGTTTTATTTAATTGCTTTGCGGAAAGGACTGTTTCAACGAAGTTGTGTGTTGCTCTTACCTTCAAAACGCAGAGTAGATGAAACAGGGACAACTGAAGAAGGGATATATTTTTCATGTTGCATGTCTCGTTTCCATGTTTGTTTTTTCGTTGTTCAAAAAATGTTTGTTTTCTATGTTTTCATTTCTCATTGTGCTTGATGTTTTTTTTTTATTTCCTGTACCCATATATGCATGTATATATACATACATATGTAGGTATTTACATATATGTATGTATATATGCATATATCTATATCTATATATATATATATATATATATATATATATATATGGGAGAATATACAAATAATAACAACAGACGAGGACAGGTGGTGTAAATAACAAAAGTATATATTAGTATGACGCTCGGGAATACGGAAAGTCTTTGACGTTTCGAGCTACACTCTTCCAGCAGAAAGAATACGGAGACAAGGAGAAAAACACGGAGCAAAAAAAATTGAATAGTGTTCAGTCAACGGTCAATCATAATAATGGCCGATCATAACAATGACTGACCGGAAGTTAGAAATTCTTATTTCAGGAGAGCTAAGAAAGGGGGAGATAACAAACGGTCATCGGGAGCGAGGGGCTGTGTGTGGGAGGTAGAATGCTGGTGATCTTGACGTATGTAGTGTGAAAATGGGGAAGGGAGAAAGGGAGAAAGTAGTTGGTCAGTTGTAGTGTGTGCTTGGTGTGATGCGAGGGTATTGGTGTGGTGTGATGTGAGGGTGTTGGGAGGTGGGGAAGGCATGGGTGGAGTGTGGGTTAGGCTGAGGGTGGGGTAGAGGTGGATAGGGTGGGTATGTGGGTAGGGGTGGGTGGTGGGTGTAAGGAATTGGATGGGGTGGAGTGGGAAGTTAGAGTAGGAGTGGGCTGGGGTGTGGTGGGATGAGCTTATGAGGGGGTGTTGACGAGGAGGGAGAAGGGGAAGGTGGATGTAAGAGAGGGGGAAGATGGGTATGGGAGGGGAGAGGAAGAGAGGAGAGAGGAGAGAGGGTGGGTATAGGAGAGGGAAGGTGGATTGAGAGAGGGGGAAGGTGGGTATGGGGGGAGAGAAAGAGGGGAAAGTGGGTATGGGGGGAGAAAGAGAGGAAGAGAAAGAGAGGAAGAGAAAGAGAGGAAGAGAAAGAGAGGAAGAGAAAGAGAGGAAGAGAAAGAGAGGAAGAGAAAGAGAGGAAGAGAAAGAGAGGAAGAGAAAGAGAGGAAGAGAAAGAGAGGAAGAGAGAGGGAAGAGGGGTATGGGGGAGAAAGAGAGGAAGAGAAAGAGAGTGAGAGAGAGGGGAAGAGAGTGAGAGAGTAAGGGTGAGAGAGTAAGAGAGTGAGAGAGAGGGGAAGAGAGTGAGAGAGTAAGGGTGAGAGAGTAAGAGAGTAAGAGTGTAGAGAGTAGGAGAGTAAGAGTGTAGAGAGTAAGAGTGAGAGAGGGGGAGTACGAGAGAAGAGAGTGAGAGAGAGTAAGAGAGAGGAGAGTAAGAGAGAGGAGAGAAAGAGTAGGGGTGAAGAGAAGTGGGAGTGGAGAGAAGTAGGAAGAGAAGTAGGAGTGAAGAGAGGTGAAGAGACATACAAAGAAGTAGGAGTCGGAGCAGGAGGTGGAGAGGGGAGAGATGGGTGGTAGGAGGGAGGGTGGGGGAGAGAGACAGGAGGAGGGGGTTAGATGAAGAGTGGAGGGGAGTTGAGCCCATGTGGCGCAAAGGAGCAAAGATAGAAGATTAATCCCTGTTCACGGCGCAAACGGGAGTCCGGATGGCCCCTGTGCATGGACAATCCAAACACAGACAGGTGTTGCTGCAAGGAGTGGCCGGCAGAACGGAAGTGGCGTGACACCGGGGTGTCATTGCCGACGTTGATATCTCGGAGGTGTTTCGCAAATCGGTCGGCCAGGCGGCGCCCCGTTTGTCCGATGTACAGAGATTGGCAGAGAGAGCAGGAGAGGCAATATATGATGTTGGTAGACGTGCAGGTGAAGGAGTCAGTGATGCGATAGGGTCGGTGATGGGTGCTGGTGAGGAGGGTGGTGTTGGAGAGGTAAGGGCAAGTGCGGCAGCGTGGGCGGGAGCAGGAGAACGAGCCAGGTTATATATATATATATATATATATATATATATATATATATATATATATATATATATATATATATATATATTTATATAGATATATATAGATATATATATTTATATAGATAGATAGATAGATAGATAGATAGATAGACAGATAGATAGATAAAAAAAGCTTCTTTCAGTTTCCAACTAACAAATCCACTCACAAGGCTTTGGTCAGTCTGAGGCTATAATAGAAGACACTTGCCCAAGGTGCCATGCAGTGAGACTGAACCCAGAACCATGTGGTTGGAAAGCAAGTTTCTTACCACACAACCATTCCTGTGCTTATATTAAAAATTTGGAAGAATATAGAATGCTTCATGAATGTGCATGTCGTCCTTGTACAGGGGCCATGCTAATCTTCTCTCTCTACACACATATATATATATATATATATGTATATATATATATATATATATACCCATGTATAAGTGAGTGTATATACACACACACACACACATGAATATATATACATATATATATATATATATATATATATATATGTAAATACAAATGAAACTCACAATCCCGCATTTATGTATGTACATAGAGAAACAAACTTGCAGAAGTTAAATCTTTTGTGTTATTTCTTTTTTATATATATATATATAGATTTATTGTTACGCACTTAAAGAAATATTCATCAAGTACAGACATACTGAGAAAGTGATAAAGTACAAAAATACATCTGTTAGCATGTGTACAAATATTTGGGAAGTCTCCATTTTTGAAGAAACAGAAGCAAGAAAAAGAAGAACAAAAGAAAAAAAAACAATTAGAAAAATAACAACGTTGATGATGATGGAAATAAGGAAATCTGTGAGAAAAGGAAGAGGAGAATGAGTGGCAAAAATAAAAGTTAAATATCTATTTAACATTGTTTTGTGCAAGGCAGACATGAAAGAAAGAGTATTTTATAGAAGTGTGTGTGTATGTGTGTGTGTACGCGTAATGCATAAATTTACGCTTAAACACACATAGACATAGACATTCGGCTGGCTAGCTACATATAAAACGAGTTATTTAAAGAGACACATTGGGTATATTTTTTTTTTTTTTTTTTTCTTTCCTTGTTTCAGTCTTTTAACTGCGGCCATGCTGGAGCACCGCCTTTAGTCGAGCAAATCGACCCCAGGACTTATTCTTTAGAAGCCTAGTACTTATTCTATCGGTCTCTTTTGCCGAACCGCAAAGTTACGGGGACATAAACACACCAGCATCAGTTGTCAAGCGATGTTGGGGGGACAAACACAGACACACAAACACATACATACATACATATATATATATACATATACACGACGGGCTTCTCTCAGTTTCCGTCTACCAAATCCACTCACAAGGCTTTGGTCGGCCCGAGGCTATAGTAGAAGACACTTGCCCAAGATGCCACGCAGTGGGACTGAACCCGGGACCATGTGGTTGGTAAGCAAGCTACTTACCACACAGCCACTCCTACGCTATCTATATGTATATATATATATATATATATATATATATATATATACACATATATGTGTATATATATATATGCATATTTATGTGTATATATATATATGTATATATATATATATATATATATATATATATATATATATATATATATATATATATATATATATATATATATATATATATATATATATATATATATATATATATATATATACATATCTATATATATGTATATGATGTATATATATGTATATATATTTATATTAATATGGATATATATGTGTATTTAGCCACACACACACACACATCTATTTGTATCATTATGGATAAATATACAGATATATATAGATAAATGTATGTAAAATATATTTACTAAATCTGGTATAGATAGGTGTAGATATAAATATAGATACATATATTTATTTATATACGTTTGGTGATGCAAACAGAAAAAAATAGAACTCAGATCATTAGTACATATTCTTCTTATTCTCTTATTTGTTTCAGTCTTTTGACTGCAGCCATGCTGGAACACTGCTTTTAGTCGAACAAATCAACCCCCAGGACTTATTCTGTGTATGCCTACTACTTATTCTAGCAGTTTCTTTTGTCGAACTGCTGAGTTATGGGGGCATAAGCACACCAACATCGGCTGTCAAGCGAAGGTGCATGGACAAACACAGACACACAAACATACATACACACACACACACACACACACACACACACACACATATATATATATATATATATATATATATATATACGACGGGTTTCTTTCAGTTTCCATCTACCAAATCCACTAACAAGGCTTTGGTCAACCTAAAGCTATAGTAGAAGACACTTGCCTGAGGGGCCATGCAGTGGGGCTGAATTTGGAACCATGGGCTTGGTAAGAAAGCTTCTTATTATACTGCCAATCCTGTACCTATATATAAGTTTTGTATTGATAATTAGTAAACGTTACAGAGTGACACAAGAGCTGACGGTTTCATGGATTGATAAGTGAGCGCCAATGCATGAAATTCTCCGTTCTTGAGTCAGTCTGTAACTTCAGCTGGTTATTTATTAAAGAGCATATTCATTTAAACATTATCGACAATATTTACTCAATGTATTTGATTAGATTGTTTGCCAGTAGACTGTGATTTAACATGGTGGAGATGAATCTCTCAAAGTGCCTTGTGTTAAAACACCTGAAAATCCCAGACAGGTAAGACAACTTACCCTCGATCCCATTCAAGAGTGATGGACATCAATGCTTCACCATTTTTCTGACTTATCAACATTACATACCTGAACTGAATTGCCATTCCATGACTGCATACAAATAGTGTAAAAACTATTTGCTGATATGCCCCAATGAAAAGGTGGTGAGTTGGCAGAAACGTTAGCATGCTAGGCAAAATGCTTAGCGGTATTTCGTCTGTCTTTACGTTCTGAGTTCAAATTCCTCCAAGGTCGACTTTGCCTTTCATCCTTTCGGGGTCGATAAATTAAGTACCAGTCATGCATTAGGGTTGATGTAATCGACTTAATCCCTTTGTCTGTCTTTTTTTGTCTCTTCTATATCTAGCCCCTTGTGGGCAATAAATAAATAAGAGACGTTAGCACGCCGGGCAATATGCTTAGAGGTATTTCGTCTGTTTTTACATTCTGAGGTTGACTTTACATGCCGAGGTCGACTTTGTCTTTCATCCTTTTGAGGTTGATAAATTAAGTAACAGTTGCATTCTGGGGTCGATCAAATCGACTTGCCCCCTCCCCAAAACTTTTGGGTGTTGTGCCTCAAATAGAAAGATTATTATTTGTGACTAAGGTGGCGTGCTAACTTTTCTGCCAGCTCACCAGGCAAAATGCTTACTGGTATTTTGTCTGTCTTTACATTCTGAATTCAAATTCCACCAAGGTCAACTTTGCCTTTGATCCATTCGGGGTCAATAAATTAAGTTATTGAATATGTACATAAATATCAACACAAGAAACACTGGTGGAACATTCCCATCAAAACAGCTTTTTGTTTGTAGACATAACAGGGTGGATACTGTTGTTTGGAACAGACAAGGAAGGTATATACCATCATAGAGGGTAGTGTTTCTGCTGACCTGAATATCTCTTTGGAAATCAAAGAGAAAGAGTATAATTATGGACAACTGCTTTGAAACCTTCTGCCTCTATATCCAAATTACAATTTCACATAATCGGTTCACTTTTTTTTTTTTGTGAATAGGCGCAGGAGTGGCTGTGTGGTAAGTAGCTTGCTTACCAACCACATGGTTACGGGTTCAGTCCCACTGCATGGCACCTTGGGCAAGTGTCTTCTACTATAGCCTCGAGCCGACCAAAGCCTTGTGAGTGGATTTGGTAGACAGAAACTGAAAGAAGCCTGTCGTATATATGTATATGTATGTATGTGTGTGTGTGTTTGTGTTTCTGTGTTTGTCCCCACCACCATTGCTTGACAACCGATGGTGGTGTGTTTATGTCCCCGTAACTTAGCGGTTCGGCAAAAGGGACCGATAGAATAAGTACTAGGCTTACAAAGAATAAGTCCTGGGGTCGATTTGCTCGACTAAAGGCGGTGCTCCAGCATGGCCACAGTCAAATGACTGAAACAATTAAAAGAATAAATGTCGATGTAACAATCTGGATGAGCAAGGGTTTTCAGAAAAATACATCAACTAGATAACTCATACATTACAAAACAATCTGTAAGTGAAACAGTAAAAATATGCAAAACTTTACTCAAGTTTAAATTGTGATTTTTTTTTTTTTTTTGTTATTTACCTTCCAGTGATGAAGCATTGCATCTTTGTTAAAAACCAGCTTCTTCCTCAAAGAAAGAACTCAAACAGAAGAGAACATACATACATTCATCCATCCATCCATACATATGTATACTCATAGATATATACATGCAGATAGATTCTAACAATTTACAGTTATATCTATTGCTAAATAAATAGTGGTTTATTAGCAGACCACACACATTTATCAAACTATTCAATTACAAATTTTGCCATTTTCCTGTAAAACCACGACTGCTTAACAATGGACATTTCACTGTCTTACTGTACTGATCAAAGAGTCAATAGATGAACACACTCGATAAATAGAGTAGAGCCATTCCTTACAATGTTTTTTGTCTCATACATGTCTAGTGTAATCAGCACTTGTATATAATCCTATAGAGCACCACGTACCAGAGACAAAAAGTCTGGCCCAGTCTAAGCTACTGAGACTTCTGAAAGCAACGATTTTCTTAGCTTTTTGCATCATTTAATTTTTAGACAAAACATACATACATGCATACATACATACATACATACATACATACATACATACATACATATATATATATATATATATATATATATATATATATATATATATATATATATATATATATATATATATATATATATATACACACACATATGCATATACACATATATAGAGACCTGAATTTATGTATGTATGTATGTATACATATATACATACATATACATACATATATATATATATATATATATATATATATATATAGTTAATAAAAAACATATATCAGAAAGAAGCACACTCTAAAGAATACAGTAGTAATATATATATATATATATATATATATATATATATATATATATATTGCAAATAAATAATAGAAGTATGAGCTTTTATCCAATTTTTTTACTGTTCATGATGGCATCTAAAATATTTATAGGTTTAGTCATGAGCATTTGTTTTCTAAGTCCATTTCGAGCTGGGACCCACATTGCCTTTTGCTCTATGCTACATTAATGAAATTAATAATGAAATGGAAAACCCCTTTAGGTTTGGATGAATGCACTCAGTTCTGTAAGGAATTGACATTTTTGTTTTTGCAGTAGTGCTTTTTTTTTGTTTGTTTTGTTAGAATATGGTGTCTATATTTGTTTTGTCACTGCCACTGGACTGTTGATCCAGAAGATATAAAATCAAGCTTTCATCTCTGACTATGCTTCCTTTTTGTTTTTCTCTAAATCAAGTCTACTTAGAGATAGGTTAAACAACTGGACTCATTTCTGGTCTCACCTTTGTAAACTCACAATGTATGTATGTATGCATCGCTTTCTCTCTCTCTCTCTCTCTCTCTCTCTCTCTCTCTCTACCTATATACTATATACAGTCCAAAAGTCACCTGACATTAAATGAAAACCTTTTAATTCCAAGATTTATCTATGTTTAACAACTGAATGAATTTAATAAAAGCATCTAAATATGAAACATGAAAACTGTTCAAACTGAAGTTCCTCTTGAGTGACACATTTTTCCATTTGAGTCAATACAGAATTACAGATAGTATTTAGGGGATTTTGATTTAATGTCGGGTGACTTTTGGCCAACCCTGTATAAATATATATATATGTATATATATATATATATATATATATATATATATATATATATAATAAAATTGTATCCCTAATAGTGGTTTTTGGAACTTAGCTGTTCTTTCTAGCGTGACAGAATCCTATGATGGATACCTCTTATGCGTTTAACTGTACACTGTATATGTATATATATATATATATATATATATATATATATATATATATATAATATAATAAATGCGAAAATTAATTTCTGTGTGTTAGTGTGTCACACTTCGACCCCCCCCCCCACCTCTCTCACTATTCATTGACACTCCTACTATTTCTCATGTTGAGGTGAGAGTAATAGTAGGCATAGAGATGGTAGTAGATTGACAGTTGTGATGGTAATGGGGTGATAGTAATAATATGAGCTGTAGTTGTGACAGAGGCAATGGTGGTGATGGTGGTGGTGGGAGCTGAAGCAGTGAGGGATAATGGTGACAATAAGAGATGTGAAAGACAGTGGTGATGGTGGTGGAAGGGAAGGCAACGAAGTCAAATGTATTGATGGTGGTGATGTTAGAAGTCTGAATGGTGTGTGGATGGCAGTTGTGAATGGTGTGTGTATGGTAGTTGTGGTGGCGATGGTGGTGGTACTATTGATGGTGACTGTTGAAAAGAATCAACAGAAAGAGAGAGAGAGAGAGAGAGAGAGAGAGAGAGAGAGAGAGAGAGAGAGAGAGAGAAACAGAGAGAGAAGGAGAGAGAAAGAAGTTTGACAGGAAAAAAAATTGTACTGACCCCTGAAAGGGAAGACAGAAAATGTTGTTTACAATGCAGCTTTGCAATAAGTTCAAAGTCGACAAATTATATCATTTTTTTAATGAAAATTGTTTATTGCTTGAAAAATATTGGTCATGTTTAATAAAATTTAATATGTACTCAATGCATGAAGTGTCATTGTTGGAGCCAAGGCCCAATGAAGGGCCCTCCACAGGAGCTAGCTTAAAAGCTGCCCTGTTGAGCGGCACATATATATAAGCTAGTATATATATATATATATATATATATATATATATATATATATAATATATGCGAAATTCTGTCTGTCTGTCTGTCTGTCTGGGACCCCCGTTTCTCAATCTACATTTTACTCTACTTTGACATATTATACCTTTTGGGAATCAGGATGATCCTAGGATTGAAAATCTGCCCTTCATTTTATTCTTGAACATCCAGCATTGAGATCTGATTTTAAAACATTTGGGTTACTATTTCGAGCAGGCAAAGCAAACACGAGAGGTTTCAGTGTCATAGTATTACTGAGATAGATGAACAAGAGTTACCTCCCTTAGCTTAAAATTTTACTTAGGAATTTATTGGTTCTTCTATCTTTTTCAGCCATCAAGTTGTGACCATGCTGGAGCACTATCTTGAATAACTTTAATCAAACAAATTGACTCCAGTTCTTCCTTTTTTATGCCTGGTACATTTTCTTTTATCAGGTTCTTTTACTGAATTGCTAGGTTACGTGAATGTAAGCACACCAATACCACATTATTTACATTATTTACATTTGACAGATATTTGTCTTCATCTTGTTTGTTGTTAACACAACGTTTCGGCTGATATACCCTCCAGCCTTCATCCGGTGTCTTGGGGAAATTTCACTCAACTCCTTCATGTTTCATTGAGTATGAATCACATTTCTTCTTCCCTATTGCTCAGTTTGCCATCAACTTTGCAGGCTACTGCTCTCTTATAATATGTAATGACATTATACTGATAAGTTTTCAACAATAATAAATATATATAGGCGCAGGAGTGGCTGTGTGGTAAATAGCTTGCTTACCAACCACATGGTTCCAGGTTCAGTCCCACTGCGTGGCACCTTGGGCAAGTGTCTTCTGCTATATCCTCGGGCCGACCAAAGCCTTGTGAGTGGATTTGGTAGACAGAAACTGAAAGAAGCCTGTCGTATATATGTATATATATATATATATATGTGTGTGTGTGTGTGTGTTTGTGTGTGTGTGTTTGTCCCCCCAACATTGCTTGACAACCGATGCTGGTGTGTTTACATCCCCGTAACTTAGCGGTTCGGCAAAAAAGACTGATAGAATAAGTACTAGGCTTCCAAAGAATAAGTCCTGGGGTCGATTTGCTCGACTAAAGGCGGTGCTCCAGCATGGCCGCAGTCAAATGACTGAAACAAGTAAAAGAGTAAAAGAGTAAAAGAGATATCAATAAAACTTCTGTAAATAGCCGACGTGAAGTTTTAAACTTACCTGTTTGTATTGAAATTTGTATAACATATTGATAAAACACACATATGAGTATATATATTCAATGTGTCCTATGACTTGCCGGTATGTGATTTCAAATTAAGCTGGAGCATTTTAGCGTAACTCATTATCTACCAGTGATCTAATATGAGATTACTTAAAAATTACAAATTTTTGTAATTATCTCTCAATATTTACACATATCTAACCTTTTTGCTATATCTACTAGGTATATTTATTTCTCTGATATTCAAATGAGGTTTGCTAATTTTTCACCCAATATCTCGCTAATTTCTATTTAAAATGTTAGTTTGAAATGTTATTTTGAAATGTTATTTTGATCATTCCAGCCTGTTCTATGCTAGAAATTAAAATTTCATTAAAAAATTCCAATTAATAGAATTATGGGAGGTAATGGGTTAAGCATTTTGTAATATGTATTTCTGTTAATAAGTGGTTTGGTGTAATAAATACAGGCTGTCTTCTGTGTTATAAATTTTAAACAATGAATCCATTTGTGTTATGTCTAGGATGTATTTGGTTAGGGGACACCAAGGTAAACTGAATGTCCAGTATACTGAAGATTTCAAAAGCATATTAATCAAGACGGTCAGTTTGGAAGTCAAGTTACAAATACACACATGCATGCACACACACATACATGTACTTACACACTCAGACACACACTCAATATCACATATAAGGTGTATAGTACATAACGAAAGCATATTAGTCAAAAGCATTTTAACTGAAAGACCGACTGAGGAAAAAAAAAACAACAAAACATTTTAGTCAACATCAATTCTCTCAAAAGCCATATTGATTGGATAATTGAAATACATTGAAAAATAATATTGACTAATTTTTCTAAACAGCTTATTCTAATTTTAAAACTAGAATAAATAATTTTTAAATTAAATATATTCTTCCATTTATTTTCAGGCTATTTATTTTTGTTTTTCCATCAGAAAATAAATGTAATTATGAGAAAAGAAACGTTTGCAAGGAAGGAAATCTCATTTGTATCCAAGATTATATGCAATACCTCAAAGATAATAATAATCTATTTTCATAATCCATTGCTGCTATGTGAATTCTTTTCCAAAAAATAATACTTTTTAACACTTTGGACATAATTGGTGTATCACTTTGCAGAAAAGCTATCCGAGCATCAACAAGATATTATTCGTTACGTATAGCATCTAACACAGAATAAACATTTGAATGTGGTCTAACAATGGAACCAGATTTTCTATGCCAGGTAGCAATATGATTATTTCTAAGCTTCTCCTGGAGGGGATTGGAAAAACTATCTACCATAACATTAACAATACTTTTGTCCAAGAACATCAACATCCTCTCAATTTTTTAAAAGTGGTCGTATCTCATTTCACAAATTTTCCTTTAGCTGAAGCAAAGCATCCGGGAGATTATTTTGAGGAACAAATGCAAGCCCATTCGCCATAAGAGAAGATAAAGAAGAGTTTCCATTTTGTTTTGTACAGAGTAATGAGTCCAAGATTCTAATGTTTTTTTCTTCTTCCTTACAGATTGACAGGGGTGAAAAGAAATAAAAGTGGACACTAATGTCAATTCTAAAGACACAAATGGTTGTAATGTTATTTTACTTTTTCTGGCATTGACACAAAAACTAATAACAACAATTCTCCATTAACACTGAAATGGATGGTGTCGGTGTGTGTGAGCGCGCGCGCGCGCACATACACACGTGAAAAATAACACATACATATATATAAATCATATATATATATATATAGATATATATATATATATCATATATATATATATATATATATATACACACAAATGTATATGTGTGTGTATATATATATATATATATATATACACACACAAATGTATATATGCATATATATAGATACATGCATGCATACATATGTTTATATATGTGTATATATATCTACATGCATAGACATACAACTAATTTTTTTTTGTGGAGATTTTCAGTTAAATCAACTTTTATTCTTGACTGTTACTTTATTTTGTCACCCCCAGAGGAGTGAAAGACGCAGCTGAACTTAGAAGGATTTGAACCCAGAATGTAAAGAACCATACTTAATTGCTGTCAGATCTTTTGTCTGATGACATGACAACTCCACTAACCCCTAGTGCTATAATGATAACAATACTACTTCTACTGATAATAATAATTTCTTACACTGGGATTTCTTTTATTCTTATATTTTTTTTTACCTGTTTCAGTCATTTAACTGTCAAGTCTGAATCAACCCCAGGACTTATTCTTTGTAATCCTAGTACTTATTCTATCAGTCTCTTTTACCGAACTGCTATGTTATAGGGATGTAAACATACCAACATCAGTTGTCAAGCAACGGTAGGGAGACAAACACAGACACACAAACATATGCATATATATATATATATATATATATATATATATATATATATATATATATATATATATATACGATGGGCGTCTCTCAGTTTCCATCAACCAAATCCACTCGTAAGGCTTTGGTAGGCCTGAGGCTATTGTAGAAGACACTTGCCCAAGGTGCCACACAGTGGGACTGAACCCAGAACCATGTGGTTGGGAAGCAGGGGTTAGTCAATACAATTAACCTCAATATTCTACTGGTATTTCTTTTTAGGATAGCAGAATGCAAAAAGCTATAAGGTCAGTTCCAGCAAGAGATCAACTCAGAATGAAAAGGGCATAATTAATGAGGAAACCTCTTTCTGGTCTCTCAATATGATATAAACAACAAACAAATTTGTCTAAAATTATAATCTACCATTTTTTATAAGGACAGTTCACATTTGATAAAGTAGTCTTGAATGAATGAATCTATATTTCCTATCCCATCTTCATGACTGAGAGTTGGGTGCCACAAAAACAACTCATTTGTTACATCTTCACATTCTCTTTAGAATGAATAGTGGAAGTGAAACTGAGTTCTCTTCCAGCATGATTTACTATTGGAATTAACTTCTTTACGATTTGTGTCTTTACAGGAACTCATAGGCAGTGAGTGTGTATTCTCTGAATTTTTCTTCTCCTGGTATGCCTAAAATCTAAGGGTGCCAAACCCAGGCTGCATGCTAAGTTATATCACCAGTGTAGCTGTGTATACATCAAATTAGTCCCTTCTCTAAGTGGCATGCTTTATTAAAAGCTAAAGCATGCTTCAAACTCAAGCAATTTACTTCATGTTGAAGGCTAACCTTTAATTTTTAAGACCCTGTCCTATTGTTCATCTGGAGCACATCTTTTTAGAGGTGCAGGCGTAGGTGTGTGGTGAAAAGGTTGCTTCCAATCCACATAGTTCTGGGTTCAGCTTCATTGCATGAGTTTTACTATAGCCTTGGGTTACCAGACCCGTGTGAGTGGATTTAGGAGACAGAAACTGAAAAAAGCCCATTGTATATGTATATATATATATATATATATATACATATATATATATATATGTGTGTGTGTGTGTGTGTGTGTGAGTGTGTGTGTGTGTGTGTGTGTGTGTGTATGTGTGTATTTGTGTTTGTGTTTGTCAACCCCTGATCCACTGCTTGGCAACTGGTGTTGGTGTGTTTATGTCCTCATAACTTAGGGGTTCAGCACACGAGATAGATAGAATATGTACCAGGTTTCAAAAAAGAAAATCACTTTTGGGTTCGATGCATTCAACTAAAATTCTTGAAGGTGGTGCTCCAGCATGGCCACAGTCTAAAGATTGACACAAGTAAAATATGTAAGATGAAACATTGTTACATAATCATTGCCCATAAATGGGATTCATTTGTCCTTTTGACAGCAACTGGTTTTGTGTTGTTTGACTTCAAAAAAACACTCCAACAGGATTGCCTGGTGAGGAATCCTGGTGGTATGCAACAGGTTGTACAGGACTACATGTTACAAGTTGCATTTGTGAGCAGCCTGACTTAAATGTAGCATAATTTCCAGCACACAAGTCAATGTAGTGTATAGTTTAAATACGTTTGTGTAAACATGTCATGTAAACATTCAAACGTGTTTATCTTCCCCAATCTTGCTTCATTTCACAAAGAATTTTTGGATTTCCAAACTCCGCTTCCTGTATAGGTTGACCTACATTTTTTGATCGTAAATTTTGGTCAGAAAAGTTTTACTTGTATGTCAGAAAATACAGTGGTTCTAAAAAGTACTAAGAAGACAGGACAGTCATGGCTGGAATCCTTTAGGTCAAACGCTCATTCAATCAGGTTTGTCCTGATGTTGCACAAATGAAGTAAAGAAAGCCATGAGGCATTTAGTACTTACTTTGGACAGATATCTCTATCAATCAGCCATTGAGTTATATATTGATTTCATATGTTGGTACAAGGCCAGCAATTTCAAGAGAGTGTTCAACTGGTTCTTATTTTGTCAACTCCAAAAGGGTGTCAGGCAAACTTGGCCTCAAAGAAATTTGAACTCAGAACATGAAGACAGATGAAATGCTACTAAGCATTTTGCCTGGCATGATAAGGATTCTGCTAGCTCACTGTCTTCATTCATTCAGTTATATATTCTTTTCTACTGTACGCACAAGGCCCGAAATTTTTTGTGGGGAGGGGGCTAGTCAATTAGATGGAACCTAGTACTCAGCTGGTACTTAATTTATTGAACCTCG
>NC_142935.1:48701807-48704307 GCF_046866305.1 Octopus bimaculoides | reverse complement strand
GCACAGTGTCTCATGAAGGTCACTGCTAGCTCTCACTGTGCACACAACCATGTGCTGCCATCTGTTGGTGCACTACAGAACTTGTCCAGAATACCACATTGTGTAAATATATATAGGGAGAATTCACAAAAAAGACAAAAGACAAAGACAGGTGGTGTAGACAAGAAACAGATGTATTAGTTTAACACTCGGGAAGTGAAAAAGTCTTCTGTTTGGTTTGCCACATCCATTCATAAGGCTGTAGCTGGCTCAAGGTACCAGATAGTCAGATTGAACTTGAAGGTGTATGGTGGATAGCAATCTCCTTTACCACAGGGTCACATGCATAACTTAAACTGCAACTTATATATATATGTATGTATTTGAGTGTACCTATCGTGTGTTTGTGTGTGTGTGTATATATATATATATATATATATATATATATATATATATATATATATATATATATACACACATATATATATATATATATATATGTATATATATATATATATATATATATATATGTATGTATGTATGTATGTATGTATATATGTATGTATATATATATGTATGCATGTATGTATATATATATAGGTTATGTATATATCTTTATCCATAGAGGTGGTTATGTTTAAAAACATGCATGTAAATAGATAGGACGGTAAGTAAACAAATGAAAGTGCCACTCAATGTAAGCATTTGAAGTTGTATTTCATAACAGATTGACACAGCTTCACATAGATGTTCATCTGTATCTCCAGATGCATATATATATATGTAAATAGATAAGTATACACACATGTAGGTGTGTATGTGCATCTGTGTGTGTGTATGAACACTTCAATATAGATTAGAAAGTAAAAGACAATGCTTGCTATTGCAAAAAGTCTGTTAAAATATATTCAATTTATTAACATTGAATTTTCAAATTTCGTGACTCTCAGTTCCATGTTTTTGATCTACGAAGGAAATCTGAAGAATGGTAAAGAAAACAAAAACTAAAGGAACAATTTAATTGGATGCATGTGTAGAGATAACTTGAAATATATAAAAATATCTAACTGGATATATGAGGAAAGATAACAATGAACTAACTTAAAAGCAGATGATTGGGCCTTTCGTAATTCACCTTTATCTTTTAGTATTCAAACTAGCCATATCCAGCCGACATATTCCAAGTTTCATGTTTAAATGGGTCAGCTCTGGTCTCCTATACCTGTCCTGGAATGTCATTCTGAAAATAAGCAATCACACCATGAAAATCTATTAGCTTCAAGATAAGGCATGATTAATTTAAAATAACGTGAATAAATAGGCACTACATAATATGAATGCTGCAGGGTTAATCTCATTTGTTCTCCAGTCTCTGACCACCAGACTAAGCTGGTTATTACATTTGAGGCATTTATTAACAGAGTGTCATAAGTGCCACACCAGCCACTTTTGAAGTCAGTATACCATTTTCTTCGTCTCGATGTCTTAAATCCAAGAAAATTGGGAGCAAGAACTGGTGAAGCTTGCTGAGGAAAATTGTACCTCGACGCTATTGACACGACATTCACTCACCCAGACTTGCACCAGAGAGCTTAGTGACACACCATCGTAAGCACACACACTCAATCAATAACTTTGGTGTGGTCCCTGTATCGTTTCTCAAGGTGTTATGGCTCATTTCCTAATATCCCTTGTTACTATCGTAACGATAATGGTCTATTATCTTACTATCTTGTCTTACCTCTTAAAGATACTTACCTTAGAATATCAAAACACATACAATACCTTTGTATGTGTTTCCTAGTATGTGTTTCTGGTCAAATCTGGTCTCCTATACCTGTCCTGGAATGTCATTCTTAAAATAAGCAATCACACCATGAAAATCCATTGTATGTGTTTCCTAGGTATGTGTATGTGTTTCCTAAGTATTATGGCTAAAATAGTTTAATCGGTAGCACACTCGGTCACATAAACAGAGAGGTGTTGGTTCAAGACCTGTGCATATAGAGAACTTTATTATATGTCCCATTATAAGTCTATTTTTCTTCAGTCATCGCATGGTTATTGCTATAAGCTTTAATCTTATAAAATACTATATATATATATATATATATATATACACACACATGTACAATCCCACCAACACAGATACACATAGACGCACATGTGTATGTATATGATTCTGTGTATATTTAAATTAGCAGAACTGTTTTATCAATGCTTCAGCAGGCACCAACAATGGATCTATAGACTCTGAGTTGTCCATAATCAATACAGCTTTGAGTTATTTTATCAACTTTCATCTTTTAGTCAGAGAGAGTAGGGTAATGCACGTGACTATTTTTTAAGAGTCTCCGAATTCGGTAGGTGCAGAGGAGTAAAATTATATCATTACACTAGGGTGAATTTTGCTAAAGTATCCAATGACCAGAGTTTGCTGTAACACTCTTAGATGGATGGTCTCTCATTTAAGAACACATACTGTAAAAAACTGGAATAATACGACAGGACATATTATCCA
>NC_142935.1:48689307-48696807 GCF_046866305.1 Octopus bimaculoides | reverse complement strand
AGAACATTAAAATCACAATATATTTTCAATTTGCTTCATAAAATTCTTTAAAATATTAAAAAATATCATTGAAATTAACACAAGATATAGAATTTAAAGCTAACTTACAGAAATAAGCGATGATAATGATGATGATGATGATGATGGTGGTGGTGGTGGTGGTGGTGGTGGTGGTGGTGGTGATGATGGTGATGATGATGATGATGATGATGCCCAAGCCTATTTTTTTAGGAGGGGGTAGCCACAACAAAACGCACATTAAGCATTCCATTCATTTCCCAGCTCAAAGAGGTGAGCTCATTTCTATGCTCAGGTCAAGGCATAGAACACAACCCCCCACTATCAGCAGTGGGGCTCAACAGCATTTGCTGATTTACCCTCGCTGCATCATGTTGGTTCTGTACCCCTTTGAGCACCATCAAATTCACTCATCCGTCCACAAATAGTCTTTAAGCTTTCCTATCATTCATAAACTCTCTTGCCTCTCTCACTCCAACACCTCTAACCACCAAAGCTTTCCTCACTCCATCCATCCACACAAACCGAGGTCTGCCTCTGGTTCTGCTGCCTACCACTTCTGCCTTCAGCACACTCCTTAGCATCCACTCCTCATCCATCCTCTCCATGTGGCCAAACCACCTCAACACTTGTCTAGTAGCAGTAAATGTCTTTCAGCATAATTGTTAGTATACTAGGCAAAATGCTTTGTGTTCTGAGTTCAAATTCCAACTTTACCAACTTTCATTGTTTTGAGGTGGATAAAATAAGAACCAGTTGATGTAATTAATTTACTCCCTCCCACTGAACTTGTTGGCCTTGTTCCAAAATTTGATATCAATAATAGCATAATTATTTTGAGCAAAGAAATTAGCAGAGAGCTCAACAAAATTGAAAAAACAAAAATGGAGTTTAATGCAATAATACTTTCCTCTATTGACACTATGCTTGGAAGTTTGGCAAAGATGACTATTCAGTTACATTGACAGTATTCAGATGGTATTTATTTGATTGACTCTGCAAACATGAAAGGAAAAGTCAACCCACTTAGAAGTTAAAGACAAATGAAATGATGCTAAGCTTTTTGACTAGAGTGCTAATGATTCTCTCAGCTCATCAACTTATTTCATATCATAGTGATATGTATGTACAGTGAACACAAAGACATACAAGAGCATAGGATTAAGCAGCATTCTGAAATAAATATATAAGATATCTATTTTGTTATTGCCCACACGGGGCTAAACATAGAGGGAACAAACAAGAACAGACGAACGGATTAAGTCGATTACATCGACCCCAGTGCGTAACTGGTACTTAATTTATCGACCCCAAAAGGATGAAAGGCAAAGTTGACCTCGGCGGAATTTGAACTCAGAACGTAACGGCAGACGAAATACCGCTAAGCATTTCGCCCGGCGTGCTAATGTTTCAGCCAGCTCGCCGCCTATAAATAAATATATAATATATCGTAGATCTTTTTTAAACACTGTCATATTTTTAGCAGTCAGGCATTTATGAAAATATACTGAAACATGAGGCCAAATATGGTTCTTTTCCATCTATCACTAGTTTCTACTTCATGGTGTATATAAACTGTAAAATTCACATATGACTCTCTTTGTTATTCTGTTGATGAAATATCACATGTCGATATACATTTTATGAGTGTCTTATTGCTAGAAGCACAATTGTATCCAGAGGAAATATAGAATATATTATATAGTTATTTCGATACAGCCTGGTTTCATTTTCAAGTTTTTCATCATTTTAGCTATAATTTTAAATATCATCTTAACATCATATCAGGATGATACTCATCACCATTTTTACAGCTGCTTTTTCCATCTCCCTATGGGATGAACAAGAATTCTTGAAGTTACACTCTGTAGTCTGATACTATTTGTAATGCCAATTCTTATCATAAAGCAAGGTATTTTATTCCGCTAGTGGTTTCTGTAAATCAAATCACAAAGATGTGAAACAAATTGCTTATGCAGGACATAAATGACATTGCTATTATACACAAAAACTAACACAAAAATGTGTGCAGGTGCACACACACACACACACACACACGCGTGCACACACACACACACACACACACACACACACACATACATGCATACATACATACATACATACATACATACATACATACATACATACAAGTGATGGTGTATGTTTCTAGTCTTCCAAGTAAAACAGGTCTACCACTGGGGAAATATTACCTTACATGCAAACAGTTTAAGGTTAGCAACAGGAAGGGCATCTAACTGTAGAAAAATCTGCCTCAACAAATGCAAATATGAGAAAGCAGATGTTTAAACAATGATGATGATGATATACTTCTGCTTTGGCAATATACATATGCATACAAACATACATACACACATATGTATGTGCAAGTGTATGTATATATATCATTATTCAGTTTATTTCAAGATTTCTTGTCAATAGAGAAAGAACCAGTTTCTAACCTAGATCCAAGGCTCCTTCATTGGAATTAGAACATCAACAATAGGGTATTTTTGTTTGTATGTATGTATGTATGTATGTATGTGGAAGGTTTATAATAATTTAAAAAGAGAGAGAGAGAGAGAGAGACACACACACACACACACATACACATATATATGTATGCATGTATATATCTATATCTATCTATTTATCTATCTATCTATCTATCTATATATATATATATGTCTATATCTATATATATATATATATATATATATATATATATATATATATATATATATATATATGGTGCTTGTCTACTCCTTATGCAGAGTTTGACCACTTCCTGTGCCTACACCTTAGCACCCTCATGACATCTAATGTGACGTTTTAAACCAGACAATGTGCTGAAAAGACACCTACATAGATTGCATATCCAATTTGGACCACGAAGAGCTGCAGATAAGTTCTGCTCTTTGTGGATCTTAAAATGTCTTCTGAGGCCTCCGTTGGATTTGCAAACCTTCTGGCATACACTGCATTCAAAAATGTGCACAGGCATATATACATCTTTCTCTTTTTTCTCTCTCTCTCATTGCTCACTCATAAACATCGTCCAACTTTCCTTTCCTCACATGACCATCTTTCTTTTTCTGCACGAATGTTCAAAGGATTGCACGTTTTTTCTCTCTCTTCTATCTTTTCTCTTTCCAAAGAAAATAATTCTTCCTGCATACACTAGTTTCCTCTCATTCTGGTCTAACGATCCTCCATGTTTGTTTTTGTTCAGTCTCCTTGTATGTCTGCATTGACCTGTTTTTTTTTTCCCCAACTTTGACTCTCCATAAATCCTAAATTTTATTTTAGAATTTATGGGAGCAACTGTCTCTGAAGACTCATATTGTCATTGAATGCTCGAAATGAGAAATAGATTGACAGCCAACAACTGATGAAGTATTGTCTCTCTGTGTTCACTTGTCCTGTTTGCCAATTTTTTCTCTTGTTTATGTATTTTTTACAATTTTATCCTTTTATATTATCTATATATGTATATATATATAGGGAGAATTCACAAAAAACCAAAAGACAAAGACAGGTGGTGTAAAAAACAAACAGATGTATTAATATAACGCTCGGGAATTGAAAAAGTGTTTAACATTTCGAACCTACACTCTTCCACAGAAAGGAACACAGAAGGAAACAAGGAGAGAAAAAATGTGTGTAGTTATTAGCAATCTCTTGTGGCAAATAAATATAATTAAGAGTTAATCCAGAAACTGACCAATCCAGAGATAACTAATATATATATATATATATATATATATATATATATATATATATATATATATATATATATATATATATATATATATATATATATATATGTATATATATATATATATATATATATATATATATATTAGCTTTAGCTATGCATGTGATAGTATGCTGATTAAAGCAGATTTTCTGTCTGTGGCTCCCTAATGTCATCAACAGTGTAGATATAAAATGCCACTTAATTTACTTCAGGAATTCCTCCATGTCTGTGATGTAAATAGCAAATGAGTGAAAATGGAATTCATGAGATTCTTTATTAATCACAAACAATTATTGTGATTAATAATCACTCTCGTGAATTCTATTTTCTTTCTCTTTCTCTCATTTACTGTATATATATATATATATATATATATATATGTCAACACACACATACACTCACACACTCGTTCATATATACACATATGTACGCATGTACACATATGTTGATGTGTGAGTTCATCCTCATTGGGTTCTGTATAATCAAGAAATTCTTAAACATCCTTTTTTTTTCTTGCATTATTTAATATTTTCTTTTTTTTTTTTTTAAGCAACGACTCCCCTCTGGTTATCTGGAGATAAGAGCAGTCAATTCTCTTTTCATACATTCCTAATACATGCACACACACACACATGCACACGCATGCACACACGCACATGCACACACACACACACATACACATACACACACATACACACATATGCACACACAAGTATAGTGTGTGCAGTGGAAGTATGCTATATATATGCATGCACACACATAGATAGATAAATAGACAGACAGACAGACAGGCAGACAGACGGCCAGATTGATAGATAGATAGATAGATAGATAGATAAATAGACAGACATATAGATAGACAGCTAGCTAGCTAGATAGATAGAGAGAGAGAGAGATAGAGAGAGAGACAAACAGATAGACGGATGGATGGATGGATGGACGAACGGACGGACAGACGTCCGGATGGATGGATAGTTAGGTAGATAGATAGACAAACAGGCAGACAGGCAGACATATACATACATATTGAAATGAAAAGCAGGAATGAAGAGGACAAAGTTCGAAGGAAAAGTCACATAAGTTGATGCTAAATAATGTGAAGAAGGGAAAAAGAGAGAGGGAGAGAACAAGTGCAAGATAGAGGGAGTAATATTGAGATGACTCAGTATAATTTGTCGTTTATAAATACTAGTTCTGTATTGTTTTTTTTTCTTATGGTAAATTATTCTTTTTGTTGTTTTTATTCTTAATATTCTTGTTGTTGGTGTAAACAATTATAAGGAGAAGTGAAAGTAAGCCAACGTCATTTGGAAAGAAACAGATCAAAGGCAAAGAAGGAAGGAAGCAAAATCAACAACAACAGTGACAACAACAACAACAGCAACAATAGCAACAACAAACACAAGAATGATATCTGAGAAACGAACAAATACTGAAAAGAATTCATGAGAAAAAGATTTTAAAAAATGAGGCAAAAGTAAAACAAAAACAAAAAATCAGAAAGAACGAAGAAAAGAACGATTGAAAAAAAAAAGGGAAAGAAGTAAAATGATTATGGAGATTTCTAGAAATATACCCCCCTCCCCCAGCCACCACAACGCAAAAATAGAAAAAGATAAGTAGGGGAAGAATTTCCTACAAAATTTTGTAAAAGTAGAAGAAAAATGTCTTAGGGTCTGAGAAGCACAACAAACAAAAACTATCAGGAAGTGACCTGGTAATTATTAGGATCAAATGTGCCACTATTTTGTCAATCAATACAACTTAAATTCATATCAATCTCAGCCAGAAGTTATTTGATATATGCTTACACACACGCACACACACACACACAAACACACGCACGCATGCACACACACTCACTCACACATGCATCCATGGACACACAATCGCACATATTTATATGTATGTATGATCTAGCTCTCATCACATCAAGGAGACGACTGCTTCTGCCACTGGCACCACACCCTCACACCAATGCGAACACCAAGAGTGGGAAACTAATACTGATGAAAGCGCAACATGAAGGGAACCTAATTTTTCTGTTGCTGCTGTTCCTCCTCCTGTTCCCCCCACTACTACTACTACTACAGCTGCTCCTGCTCCTGCTATCGCTACTACAACTAATAATAATGCTTTCTACTGGAAGCACAAGGCCTGAAATTTGGGGGAATGGATTAAGTCAATGACATCAACCCCACTGCGTAACTGGTACTCATTCAATTGATCCTAAAAGGATAAAAGGCAAAATCGACCTTGGCAGAATTTGAACTCAGAACATAGCAGCAGATGAAATACTGCTAAGCATTTCACCCGGCATGCTAACAACTCTGCCAGCTTGCCTCATTACAGCATCTAATAACAATAATCATCATCATAATAATAACAGTTTCAAATTTTGCCACAAGGGCAGGATTTTTGGGGTGGGGGATGAGTCGATAACATCAACCCCAGTGTCGACCTCAGTGGAATTGAACTCAGAACGTAAAGACAGATGAAATACTGCTAAGCATTTTGCCTGGAAAGCTAACAATTGCACCAGCTCACTGCCTCAAAGATGATGAATATGATGAATATTCTTTCCTGCTCTAGGCACAAGGCCTGAAAGTTGGGAGTGGGGGGGCTAGTCGATTAGATCGACCCAGTATTCAACTGGTACTTAATTTATCTATGCCAAAATGATTAAAGGCAAAGTCGACCTATGTAGAATTTGAACTAAAAAACTGCTGCAATGCATCTTTGCCGGTGTGCCAATGATTCAACCAGTTCACTGTCTTGATGTTGATGATGATGATGATGACGATGACGGTGATGATGATGATGACGGTGATGATGATGATGACAATGATGATGATGATGACGACGACAATGACAATGATGATGATGATGAGGAGGAGGATGAGGAGGAGGAGGAGGGGGATGATAATGATGATAATGATGATTCTCTCTGCTATAGGCAAAAGGCCCAACATTTTGGAAAATGGGACTACTCAATTAAATCAACCCCAGTACTTGAATGGTACTTATGTTATCAACCCTGTAAAGTGGAAAGGTAAATTTGGTGTTGACAGAATTTGAACTTAGAAAATAAAAACTTCTGAAATACTGCCTTAGCATTTTGTCTAACGTACTAACAGTTTTACCAGCTTGCTGCTATAATGATGATGATGATGATGATGATGACGATGATGCCGACGATGATGGTGATGATGATGACGAGAACAACAGCAGTGATGATGATGATGATGATGATGATGATGATGATGATGATGATAGACCATTTATTTTTGACCAGAGAAGCCCTTATATGCAATGCAATGAAAATGCTTATAATAATCTCTCATATCTGTTCAAACAACAAATCACTGACCACAGCAAACTATACTTAATGCCCTAATATTATAAAAAGATTATGTAGCCAATATCTGTTGTTAACCTATAAAATATAAGTATATATATATATATATATATATATATATATATATATATATATATATACATATATTTTTTTTTTTTCCAGTTCTATAACAGCATATTATATCATGATCAATGGATCAGGTTATATGTTTTTTTATTATTGTGACAATGCAGCCAAACCTGAAAAGAAGAGATTTTCCTGTTTATTCCAATGACTATCTTTGAATGCATGCAGCTGATTGAATGTGTGTGAATACAAGACAAAGAGAACATATGATAAATAAAAGAGAGAGCGAGAAGGCGAGAGA
>NC_142935.1:48674307-48684307 GCF_046866305.1 Octopus bimaculoides | reverse complement strand
TTATTCTCTGGAAGCTTAGTACATATTCTATCAGCTTCTTTTGCCGAATCACTAAGTTACAAGGATGTAAACACACCGGCATCATTTGTCAAGCGGACACACACACACAGACATACATCATCATCATCATCATCGTGGTCGTCGTCGTCATCATCATCATCATCATCACTATCATCATCAGCTAAAGTCCAAGTACTATGCTAGCATGAGTTGAATAGTTTGACAGGAACTGATGTGTCCAGAGACCATATTGTACTCTAGTGTCTGCATTTGCATGGTTTCTATGGCTTGATGCCCTTTCTAATGCCAATTACTTTACAGTGAGTCCCATCTCACTAGCATTAATGAGGTTGCCACACAGATGTTCCAGCAGATAAGGGTTAAGGTAGGAAAGAAGTGGGGTGGGACGGGGTAACTTATACTTGTAAGGGAGTTTCATGGGTACTCACATTTAGGAGGGAGTTAGAGATAAATCAGTAACATCAGCAAAGAGACATATAGGGGTGATGAGTTGTCCAGGTGGCACCTCAGGGCACGAGAAGGGTAAAAGTCAATGGGGGACAGAGAAATTGGGAGTTGGTGGGAGTTTGTAAGAGTATATGGGGGAGAAGAAGTAGAGGGAATGGGTGAGGCAGCAATTTCTTACAGATTGGGTGACATAGAAGGGTGGATGAAGAAATTGGGGATTGCCAATAGTGCCCGAATTGGGGAGGTGTTGGGATACAGGAAGAAATTAGTAACAGAGTAATTATTGACAGTGCACTTGACATGGGGTGGCGGACCCGAGAGAGTTGATGTGCTTGAATAGCCTCTAGGAGACGGGGAGAGTGAGTGACTAATGCATGAGGATAGCATTTCATGATCCAGCAGAGAGACACAGAGAGACATAGGTCAATGTGACACATATGTGTAGAGGACAGTATTAATGGAGAAAAGGGTTTGACGTCTGAAGTGGTGGGATAGATAGCTCCAGTGGGAAGGATGTAAGGGCCATGAAGAGCAGATTGAGGTGAGTGTCCATTTGTGCCCCTATATACACCAACAGTGCTCCATATCACACATATTTTATGAAATTCAATTTGTACCATCTTTTGTATTGCTTAGAAACAACAATTCTGTGTGAATCAATGCTGACGAATAAACTGAAGCTTGTTTGTAACTTTTTAAAGCAATATATTCAAATAGAACAAATACACGTGAGCACAGGGATTAGTTTTTAGTTTCATGCATTTCGGATGTTAGCTAAAAGAAGATTTTGATAGAATGAACAGCAAATGTCTTGTGATATTCATGAATGTGCTTGTACAGTCTAATTTCAATTCTTTCAAATATAGGTTTTGCAATTCATCCTAACAGGGCTGCAAAAATAAAGTATCTCAGGAGGGTTATAGTGGATTAAATCAATTGTAAAACTTTTGTGGTCTTTTGTCTAAATTAGTTTCAAAATTTGCCCAAAGGGCAACAAATTCAGGGGATGGGGATAAGTCAATTACATCAACCCCAGTGTTCAACTGATGCTTATTTAATCGACCCTGAATTGATAAAAGGCAAAGTCAACCTTGGTGGAAATTGAACTCAGAACATTAAGATGGATGAAATGCACTAAGCATTTTGCCAAGCATGCTAATGATTCCGCCAGCTCACTGCCTTATTTTCTGTCTGTATTAGAAACCATTATTATTTCAATTGTTCAGCAGTACTTTTACATGTACTATTTATGTATGCATAAATACATGTATCTTCAAAGGTATTTCTCTTCTTATTTTGTCATAGGATTCATAATATTGAATATGAAGTGAGATTTTGCTCAATTGTATCATTGCAATAATGAGAGTACCACAGTTGCATTATAGACCTGTAAAAAATTGAAGACAACAAAAAGCAAAAGCTTTCTTTATAATATCATTATATTTTGGGCCATAATGCTGTTTATCAAATATTTTAAAGAAATTAAACCTTTTCATAAGCAACACAACTGAATGACTTTTATATGAAGTTAATAGGATCAGTACTGTCAAGGAATCATTAATAAGATGCATAGAGAAAATCCTATTGAGTCAACAAAGCACTTTCAACAAGTGCTTCACAAATGGTTTCCATTGCTGTCTTTTCTGAATGTTACATTGATAAAACCCCAACACAAAAGTTGTTAGAAATAATTAAAATAATTGGAGTTAAACTCTTCATTACTCCTCATCCAAAAAGTGATGGTATAAAAAAAACAAAAAAAACAGGGAAGTGATAGAATATGTCCTGTAGGTTTGCTTTGGTTGAATGCTTCCCATTGAATTCTTATTGTGTTATGACATGTATTTAAGAAATTGGAAATAATGTGGATAATGATGTGCACACAGATACACACACATGCACACAAGCACACATACATATATACATACATGCATACATACATATGTACGTACATACACACATACATATATATATGCATACATACACACACACACACACATATATATAAATTTAAATAATGAGGGTAAAAATTAATATTAATTAAATTAATATCAATTTAAACCAGTAGCCTAGCATATTTAAAAAAAATCTGATGAGTCAGAAAAATCATATTATATACATATAAGAGGAATGACCGCTAGGTGGATTCCTAATATGCTAAAGGTAGACCCCATATAGTCTGACCACTAAGAAAAATTGTTCTCAACAAACTTATTATTGTATCTTAAAATTAAATGGAGATTGATTAGAATTTGAGCATGATGTCCACTAATTCACTGCTTCGGCAATCTACAACATGAAATTGCAAGCAGGAATCTTTTATCTTTTACTTGTTTCAGTCATTTGACTGTGGCCAAACTGGAGCACCATCTTGAAGTGTTCTATTTGAAGCAAATAAATCTCAGGATTTATATTTTTAAAGACTGGTACTTATTCTATCATTCCCTTTTGGCTGAATCACTAAGTCATGAGGATGTAAACACACTGGTTGTCAAGCAGTGGACTCATGAAGACCTAAAGACACACACACATAGATATATACATACATACAAATATATAAGCACTGTTATTATTTCCCTTTCAATAAACCACCTTTTTTTTATTATTATCTCCCTTTCTTTCAACCTCCTTTTTTCCAATCAGTCACCATATTGGACCACTGAACTCTACACATTTTTTCCTTATCTATCTGTTTACTTTCTCTTATTACCTACTGTTGAAAAGCATAGGGTCAAAATGTAAATGACCGTTTCCTTTTTCCAAAGCATCAAACTAATACACTTGCTTGTTGTTCATACACCTGTTTCCATTTTTTGTTTTTCTATAAATTTCAACTGTATATATATATAAAGTAAATATAATAAGATAAATATTATATTTATCTTATGATATTTACTTTACTTTATATTATACTCATTTATTGTGCTTTTAATTATTAATTTTTCTATATGTGATAGTGGATTTTCATCGATGAGTTCTTGAAAATTGTTTATTTTCCCTAAAACTATATATTTTATATATACTTTATCTATAAGGCTCAATTTGATTTTAATTTTTTATAAATTGATTTTAATTGAGTTTTTTACCTGTAATTTTGGATTTTGTCCCTAATATTATTATTATATATATATATATATATACACACACACAACAGGCTCCTTTCAGTTTCTCACAAGGATTTGATCTGCTTGAAGCTATAGTAGGAGACATACACCCAAGGTGCAACACAGTGGGACTGAACCCAGAACCGTGTGTTTGGGAAGCAAGCTTCTTACCACACAGATACGTCTGCATGTGAATAAGAATATCTTTCACTAATTCTATGATCTATCATACATCTTTTGCGTTATATAATATGGTATAAGTTTCAGTTCTAATTCTAAATCTTCTACAGCTGCATGTCCCCTTCTCCATCTTTTTCCACCTGTGCATCACCTATCAACAGTTGGTCTTAAGCAAGGGTAGTAAACACATCTATTCCTCTACTTCACCCACTAAATCCTGGGTCAAACCATGATATTTTTATCAAATTACTTAGAAGATAAGTATAAACAAGAGACTGAACAGCTAATAACAGATAAAGATATAGCACATAGAGAGAGAAAAAAAGGTAAATGTGTTTCAACATTGTGATAACCACATGGTTTGTTACTGTAAAGAAATGAGAAACATAGTGAAATTGTACTAAAGGACCTTTGCTGATTCTTTATATCAACAATCTTTACATAAACTCGTACCTGAGGACATAAATTTGTAACAAAATGTGGTATTTCAAGTTAAATCTTAAGTTATTAAGTTAGTCTCTATCAAAACCTGACAAAAAAAAGCAAAAGAAGACAAAAACATGATAATAATAATAATGAAAGTAATAAAAAATGAAAGAAAATGTAAAACTACTATGAAAAAGAATTTTGAAAGTGAAATCAAAGAAAGTGAAAATTGAAAGTGAAAGTAGAATTGGAAAGTTAAAAAAAGATATATAAATGAAAAGAGTGTCTGCAAAGAGTTTTATATCATTGATAATAACCATAACACTATCAACATCTTAATGTCAATCATAATCATCTTTATCAACAATATTCATCATCAGCATCATCAACAAGAACATGAATAACAATTCTATCAACATCTTGAATTCTTGCATTATCTGAAATTTAATGTATACCTATTTAAATAAACAAACAATTTTTGTGCCACTGAAAAGTAAATGAAAGGGTTACATCATATGTTTTATCTCTCCAGACAAAACAGGATCCATCCAGTTAGTTTTAATTTTCTTAAATCTTCATCAAGGAAAAGGAAAGGAACCTGTCTCCTAGTTTTATAAGAGAAGTATATTCTTTCACTTAATTGATTTTAAGATGGTGCTTTGTGATGTAATTGAGATTTACCTATTATTTCAAACAGCACGAGCCATCTAGAGAGATTCCATCATTGATGACATTGTACTTGAGTGTGTCATAAACTCTGGAGTCTTCAAACAATGAAGGAACCATTACATTATTGCTCGCTTAATTTGCTAAAGATATCAGTCAAATTTTCCCCAAAATTACACCATAATATCTTAAAAATGAAAGAAAACATGAAATAAACATATTGAGTTTTCACCACATTATGCCTGCAGAAATATTGTGGTAGCCACATATGTAACACCTTTGAATGTAGATTTACTCAATAACAACTGGTCCATGTCTAAGTAACAACAATAAGAGCAACATTACCCTCATGAAAACAAAAAATAAAAAATTATTACTAGCATGGGGGATACTATATCAGTCAATGGCAAAATGTAGTCTGAAGGACTTTCTGAATGGCACACCTAAAAAATTTATCTTAACCCTTTAACATTCAAACTAACCATATCAGGCTCAAATAATCTACTTGCTTTATGTTCAAATTTGCTAGATCCAGCCTCTCACACTTATCCTACCACATCATTCTAAAAATAAACAAAACCATGATAAAAATCTTGAAACTATGAGATGATAACGATGTGAATAAATAAGCATTATATTAAACAAAATAATCTGAATGCTAAAGGTTTAAATTGTTTAGTAGATTGGCTCACCTGATGACGAACCATATCTCATGTTGCCCACTTCTTGAGAAATGGTTGCCATGCCTCTTCTATATGGTGCTCCAACTAGCAAGAATTGTCAGCCTGTACTCCAGCTATAAATAATAATAAGAAACTAATTTTTTTCCCTTAAGGAAGATGGGTATTCTTTCTCTAATGAAGGTCTAACAAGATTAGAAGATTAGATAGTAATCACCTTGATCCCAGAGGAAAATATAACCAGTTGTGTAACTATGTTATTATTTTTTTTTTTTAAAGATATTAATTTTAAATCTGTTGAAAAGAAAGCTACATCATATTATTTCAAAGTATCTAAAAAAAATATTGCGTATTTCTCTATGAATTAATTATTCAGTCATTATCATCACAAATATCAGTGACACTGCTAACACAGACATCTTATTGTCACAATTTTATCATTATCACCATCACTGACAATAATATTAATAATAGTAATAATAATAATAATAATAATAATAATAATAATAATAATAATAATAATCATAATAATAATGACAATAATAATGATGATGATGATAATAATAACAATATTAATAATAATAATAATGACAATAATAATAATAACAACAACAATATTAATAATAATAATAATAATAATAATAATAATAATAATAACAATAAATAATAATAGTCTTCATCATCATCATCATCAGCAGCACCAGCTGCAGCATTATTATTACCAGCACCAGCGCCACCAATTTTAACACTGACACCAGTACTGTTGATGTCAGCATCATGATCATCAAAGTCATCATCATCATTGCCATTGTCTCGTCATCATTGTCATCAACATCAGCAGCAGCAGCATTACTATCGCTATTTTATTTTTTCATAATCATCATCATGCTCGTCAAGCAAAATTGGTCCTGACTGTCTCTTATTATTCCTGCCTCTACCAATACATCTTTATTTACATCACTGTCGCCGACGGTATCACTATCATAACAACCACCGTCCTCACATTACCACCACCATCACAACAACTAACAACACAGCAACACTTAGAACACCACCTCTACCAACACGCACTAGCATAGCTAGAGGGGGAGAGGCAGAGAAGTGGTCCACCCTGGACAGCACTTTTATGAAGGTGACACCACTTTTGGGTCTGCTGTAGGAAATATGTATTTTTTTCCTGGGGCCTGGGCATGGAAAACAGAAGGGCTGCCCTGAGTGGCACACACTCCGGCTATGCTAGTGCCAACAATACCAAAAACAATGTTGACAACATCAGCAATATTTTCCTCACCACCAACATCACTCCAACCGTCTTTACTTATGGCACCACCACCACCACCATCATCATTACCACCACAACCATCAACACTGTAACATGTACAACACCTTGACCAACTCTACCGCCATGACCACCACAAGCTGTCTCCACCTCCACCATCACCATCCTCACCACCGGTACTACATACAATGTTGCCACCTACATGACTAGTCTTATCAACATCATCTTTACCAACCCACTCATATTCTTTAAGCAGCATCAGTACAACTATACCTCTTCATCATCATCACCACCACCACCATTACCATCACGTTCATCATCATCATCATAATCATCATCATAATCATCATCATCATTATCATTGTCATGGCTGTCATTGTCATCATCATTGTCATTGTCCTCACCCCTATCAACCACCACCACCACCATCATGGTCATCATCATCATAATTGTCATCATCATCATGATAATTGTCTTCATTGTCATTGTCATTGTCCTCATCCCTATCACCACCACCACTACCACCACCACCACCTCCCCCAGCAGTTTGTTGAAATGCAGTCTCCTCCTCCTCCTTCCCATCATCATCATCACCATCATCATCATCATCATCATCATTTTTAACACCTATCTTCATATTCCGGCATGGGCTGGATGGTTTGATAACATCTGATGGGTCAGAGGATTGTTTCAGGATAGTTTTAGGTAGAAATGATAGAATGGTTGGTGAGGTTCTTGGGTTTGTAGCTTTCTAGGAGCAAGTAAATGGTGAAAATATACTATGGTATTATAATAAGTTGAGTGGCAGAAGAATGGACGGATATGTATATGGTTGTGGAGCCTTTCTCCTGGTTGTATAACAGATACTATGGTCAGATTGTAGAGGGGTTGTGTATGCACCTTGAAGAAGCCTTTATATCATCATGTGCACATGCCAAATGTATAGACAAATTATTGTGTACTTGAAAATCATGTAACTCTGTGTGTTGTGCATATAGGTGTGTGTAAGCTAAAAGCTTAATTTCCTTTATTCTTATGTATGTATGACACTACATGCATGTGTATCTCTTATTTGTCTATGTTTATACCTGTGTGTGTGTGTGTGTGTGCGTGTGCATGTGTGCAGGTGTGTATGTGTGCATGCATGCGTTTTATGTTTTGCTAGCCAGCAGGCTCACGTCATCGGTTCATATTTGTGTAATGTTTACATTCATGAATTCATGAATATGGTAATAATTATTCAAAAGTTGTTTTCTTTTTCCTCACCTGGTCACCCATTTTGTAACTTAAACTGACGAACAATCTATTTTTCTTCCCATTCTAATCACCTCTACTCATGTACGTTATTATTCTTTCTCCTCCCACTAACTTGTTTTTTTTTTTCCCAAATCCTCTTCCTTTCTTTGTCAAACCAATTCTATCTCAATCATTTCCAGTAGCAAGTTCTTTTACTATTTTCAGTCAGTCTTTAATTTTCTCATGTACTTATTGACTAAAAAAAATTATAATGGTTAAAAGATTTTTCCTGAGTCAAATAAACTCATAGTCCCAGTTTCCCAGTTTCTGTGGCTCATATATTTTCCCCTGGATGAGACATCAGTCCTTCACAGAATTACTCATTTTTGCCAGCTGAGTCAACTGAAGCAACATGAAATGAAGTGTTTTGCTAAAGAACACAGCATGCCACCCCACCCAATCTAGGAATCAAGACCATAATCTTACAATCATGAGTTCATCACCCTAACCACTAAACTATGTGACTCCATTTAATGACTAAAGACAAAGAAAAAATATTTTCCTTCTCCCCAAAGAAATACTCAGTTCAAAATATCAAAACCTCCCATCCTACATACATAAAAACCAAAGAAACTTTATACTTCACCAATAAATACACATTTTATCCCACTTCTGACAAGCATTTCTTAAAAAGCACCCTTCAAGGGTTGGGCTTCATGGAAGCAGTGACAGGTGACTGAGAACTTTGGTGATATTCCATACTTGAGAAGACCTTTCAAACCAAGTGAGGTTGTCATTATAGCTGATGCCAGTGTCACATCAATGGTACCCATGTCGGTGGCATATAAAAAGCACTCACTACACTCTTGGTGTGGTTGGCATTAGGAAGGACATCCTGCCATAGAAACCATACCAAATCCGATTGGAATCTGGTGCAGCTCCCTGGGTTACGAGCTTCCAGTCAAACAGTCCAACCCATGCCAGCATGGAAAGCAGACATTAAATGATGAAAATGATGATGATTTACTGACAAAGCACTAATAGTTTACCTGCATTCTGCTTTTTTACTATACATTAACAAATGTGTGACTTTATAAAAGTCACTTCATAAAAAGATATATTTTACACTGATAATATACAAAATAATTGATTGAGGAAAAACTGATTCCCTATAACCAGTGAATCCTTCAATATAAGAAAGGAGCTTTTATATGTGTAACTTTATTTATACCATAACCACAAGGTAGCATAACTGTTTCCAAAGTTTCCATGAGCAGTGAGAGGAATGGAAACAATTATCCTCAAACATGAAATCTGGCTAGAATGTTTACAATCTAACGGAGTCCTGTAAGGATGTCCATGATTATATTAGAAGTGATGGAGTTAAGCAAAGCAACATATTATGGTTACCATCCAGAAATGAAATCAAATTTCACTCACAAGGCTTTAGTCAACTTAAGTTTCACTCACAAGGCTTTGGTCAGTCTGAGTCTATGATAGAAGACACTACAACAAGGTGTCACTAGTGAGCAAAATCAACCAGTAAATCCATGTAGATTGAAGCAAATTTTTTAACCACATTGCCATGAGTGAAATAGATAGATTACATTATCAGAGGTTACATTACGAGGTTACATTATCAGAGAATTTCAGTGACATATACAGAAACTATAATCCAATCAATTCCAAAAGATTTCATTTGGAAATTAAAGAGCCATAGTGGTTAGACAAATATATAGGGCAGGAGATGGATTAGAGATGTGCCAAGCAGTACTTGCTATGATGAATCCATTGGGAAATAAACAAATTGGAAAACTAATCATAAAATTTTAGATGAAATTTAAACCTGAATGAAATGTCTGCTCAAACTTCAAATATTCTGTAAAAATCTAATAAAAGCCATTAACCATTGTGTCATTGTCGTTATTGTTTGGTTCTAGATCACTACTGGCAAAGCAGAT
>NC_142935.1:48661807-48669307 GCF_046866305.1 Octopus bimaculoides | reverse complement strand
TTCATCACATCCATTGGTGCCCTTCTACTGTTCACAATTGCCAGCCTCTTTACAGAGTGAACAAGATGCATTTTGTGATGGCAGCACTGCTTGAAGGGTGGATAATCTTATGCAAGACAGCACTAAGAACCACACAAAGATCCAAGATATTTGCATGTAGGATGAGATTAGCAGAAAGGCAAGGTGTAATAGATGTACTGGAAAATAGTGGAAGAGTGAGTATGGGGAGAGTGAGGAGAACTAATTTTGGTATAATGTATAGCCATGTACATGCATGTTTGCATATGGTGTTGTGCTTATCATAGATTGTTGTGACAAATTTTATATTAATTTCTTACTTTCGGTGAGTGGAAACACGAAAGTGTGGAGGGCTGAAGTTTATACTGAAATTTCAGTTGGACAGTTTGCTAACATATATCTACATTCATGTGGGTAGGAGAAAAAAAACTCTGCTTCAATATTTTATGTAGGCATGTAGGAGAAGGAAATTTTTAATGTAATTTTGTTCACAACTTAGCAAAGTACACACCTTGTACTGCTGTTAAAATAAGATTTGCATTTTCCTTGTATCCTTTGCTTGATGTCATGTGTAACGTTTGTTTTCAATGTCTATACTTGTCACATAAGAGTTGTGATATTTTGCCTTTCTTGGATATTTAATGAGGAACTGAAGTTATTGAATTCTGAAGGGATTCCTGTCATGCCCACATATCACTATACATTTGTGACTCCAGAAGCATCCTTTAGCATTACCTTTGCACAATGGTTACTGTATTACAGGGGCCATTGAGTGGAGACATGACATTATCTCTGCATAAGCAATGTGCTTTGTTCTAGGGATGTACCTACTTACTGATATATGTTTATATTAGCTTCCCTTCAAAGTGAGACATTCAAAGTATGATTATGAAAAGTTCTCCTATATTGTGTTTGAGGGAAGATGCTTATTAACTAAGGTAACAAATATAGTTCTTTTCCTCCTTGAACTAGGTAATATCTACCATGAATCTAGTTCTCTTCGTTTAAAACAGCCCTTAGTCCCTCAAATAGGATGTGACACTTTCAGGCTTGCAATGACAAAGGTCCTATACTATTCCTTTCAGCCATTTCTGATGATTACTGGAGTTGGTTCTCCATTTCTGCATTCATTTCTGGCATGAAACCAATTAGTAATTTAGCTATTTTGAGACTATTTCATACATACATACATACATGTGTGTGTGTGTGTAGCTAGGCACAAAGAAGCCAGTGCCGATTTGAAACAAGGAGATCTCGCCTGCAACCATTATTTAAGGAAAAGACAACATTTTCCTATTCATTTCTTCTCACGCTGACGTTGAGCAAAACTTCGAAGCCAGGAGCTCACAGCGGACTTTTGTCCCGCTGTGATACCACATTCATTTTCTCCAGAAGTTATTGAACCTCACGTGTATGGGAGAGAAGGCTAACTACGCACTGTTGTGAAAATGGTTACTGAAAGCAAACTCCTTGTGCGAAGCACCTGTGAATAAACGGTTATTGCATTTACTCTACCTGAGAACTTCTTCGTATTTCCAGCTCGTTGAATCAACAGAATAATTATATCGGAAGAAGAAGATACCTTAAAAGTATCATAAAAACCTTCCTTCCATTATAAAATGGCGACCCCAGTCTAAAAGGATTTTCAGCAACCGAAAGCTTCTATCGTTGTTAAAATGGTTCACCCGAACGAAGACTTAGTTTCTAAATGCAGCAACGAGAGGACGTATTTCAAGCAAGCCGGCCATCAACTTCGCAGCTCAAGTTTGAATACGATAGTTACGCCATCGTTACAATTCCTAAAAGAATGAGGTTCACACCTGGACAACTTCACACCTTATCTTCTAGTTGTTGAATGTTGTAGTTATTCCCACTAGCCAGTCACTTCTCTGTGCTGCGCCTTGTGTGTTCGTGTGTTCGCTCAACTTCAAAACAGAAAAGCGGTACAAACTTATACACACGAATAAACAGAAGAGAAGAACCGCAAATTCATCACCTGTTCGCTTTCACCCGGGGTACCATATTCTGTAGAGGAAGTAAACAAACGACGCCATGTTGAGAAATGACGAAAACTGCTAAGAACGAGCCGGTAAACTTGTAATGACGAGATTGTTTCCCGTCGTTTCATTTTCACCATTTTTCCTGTTGAAGCCTACAGTCATCGTTCCCGTCTACCGCTATGTTCCGACGCCTCACATCTTGTCAGAGATAGAAAACCAATAATTCACCCGCCAATTTCTGATGCCATCTTAAAAAAAAAGAAAGCGGAACAAATATTATTTTTTTTCAGCGGACTGTAACACAGGTTTGCACACAGTACAAAAAGAAAAAAAAAAAGAAAAAATTTTGTTAAGAAAAATTTTTTTTTCTGCACACACGTTTATTATTCCAACAACACTTTTGTCGGTTCTTTGGTCTTTTTCTCTGCGGGAGTTTTGTACATTCCTTTACTTTTTTCCTTTTTCCTTTCTCTCCTCTGTAAAAGATGAGTCTTCCCAGCTTGCCCGCATACTCTGGTGACGTCACACTTTGGTTTTTCTCAATTGGATGCATATTTTTCTACCCATGCTGTGCCTCACCAACAACAACTGAACCATTTGTACTGTGGAATGCCTTCATCTCTTGCACGCTCAGTGAAAAATCTCATCACTGACCCACATCCGGACGCGACTTACGCGTCCGTCAAATCCGAGGTTCTCCGTCGGAACACACAATCTGCGAAGAGTAAATTCCGGACACTGATGCAAGATGAACCCCTAGGAGATTGGATACCATCTGAGTTTCTTCGTCGTTTGCGAGAACTCAGTGACACTCCACTTGAGGACAATCCTCTGCTAAGGAAATTATTTTTCTCTCGTCTACCGCTGAATGTCCATTCGATACTGGCCACAACGGTTGACTTCAATTCTCTCGATCATATAGCCATCATGACGGACAAGATCATAGAGTTTACTGTGAAGCCTGCACCTCACCATACTTGTTCGAACCCCGTAGTAGCTTCCTCTACTACTACAGAGTCTCGTGCCTCGTCGCATGACATTTTGGAGAGAGTCGATGCATTAGCACGTTGCATGGACACACTGTGGCAAGAACACGCCAACTCTCGTCGTCCTCACAGCAGAAGCCGTTCTAAGCCATGGTCGTTTAGTTCTGCTCCAACGGTTTCCAATCTCTGCTGGTACCATGCCAGATTTAAGGACAAAACCCGTCGATGCATCCAGCCCTGTTCGTTCAAGCTGTTGGGAAACTAGTTGCGGAAGATTTGGGCACGTCAATTTCTTCCCACCATTTTTCATCTCCTCGTGCATTCTTTAAGGATCGTGTGTCTAACGAATCGTTCATAGTTGACACTGGATCCAGCTGTTCTATTTGGCCTTTGCATCTTCATTCAAGCCGAAGCAACCTGCCATTAACCTGCACGTGATGATTCTATCCCTGATAAAAACTTACGGTCAAGTCTCATTAAACCTAGATCTCAACCTTCGAAGGGATTTTAGGTGGGTTTTTGTTATAGCAGATCTACTATGCCCCATTTTGGGCGCTGACTTCTTAAGCCTCATTCACTTGTTAATAGATGTCAGGCGACAAAAACTTGCGGACGATTCTACGTTTTTGTTTACGCCTGCTCGGGTTACTACTAATGCCTTTTTCAGCTTGTCATTTTTTTTTGTCGCCACTGCTGGAGATCAGTTCCACTCTCTTTTCGCTTCTTTCCCAGAGCTGGTAGATCCGACTTTACTCGACTCGCCATTATATCACTACTTCTGGACCACCCTTCTTTTCACTCCTGATCGGTTTAAAAAGGCTCGATCTCAGTTTGAGCATATCCTTCAACTTGGCCTCATTCGCCCCCTCCACCAGCTCTTGGGCATCTCCTCTCAATTTGGTACGGAAATGCGATTCAGATTTTCGTTCGGTGGGGTATTACAGACGTTTGAATGCGGTCACTGTTCCTGATCGCTATCTGATAAGGAATCTCCAGGATTTTTCTTCAAACTTGCATGGTTGCACTATTTTTTCCAAATTGAACCTCATCCGAGCTTATCATCAAATTCAGGTGAACCCTGACGACATTTCAAAAACTGCCCTTACCACCCCTTTTGGATGTTTCGAGTTCCTGTTTATGAGCTTCGGTTTGTGGAATGCAACGCGTACATCTCCAGAGGTTTATTGACGAAGTTGTCCGTGGACTTGACTGTGTGTTTGCTTACATGGATGATTTACTCATAGCTAGCGACAGGCGTGAAAATCACCTCCAACACTTTTCTCAATTTTTTCAGCGGCTTCACACCTACAACGTGCGAATCAACCTCGATAAGTGTGTTTTCGGACAGACCTCTCTGGAATTCCGAGGTCATTATATCGACTCTAATGGTATCCGACCTCTCTCCTCCAAAGTCGATGCAATTCAACGCATCTCTCCTTCCACTTCTTTACGCCAACAGCGTCATTTCTAGGGAATCGTCAACTTTTACAGGAGATTCATACCTAAATGTGCCGACAAGTTACTACCCTTGACTCAACTATTGAAAGCAAATAAAACAAAAATTCTCCTATCACTTTATCTGCCGAGGCGTTATCTTCTTTTGAGTCAATCAAGAAGGAAATAGCTTCTGTTCCTTTGCTTGCACATCCGTTCCTGATGCTCATCTCTCTTTAACAGTTGCTGCATCGGTTTCTGCGGTCGGTGCTGTTTTACAAGATACCGTCGACAATCAAACTCGGGCTTTGGCAGTCTTTTCTCGTCAATTAAAGCCAACTGAACGTCGTTACAGTACGTTTGATCGTGAACTCTTAGCGATCTACCTGTCGGTTCGTCATTTTCAACATCAACTCGAGGGCCGAGATTTTGTGATTTATCTTGATCATAAGCCTCTTACGTCTGCTCTGTCATCTAAATCGGACAGACACTCGCCTCGTGCTTTTTGTCACCTGGACTACAGTTCCCAGTTCACGAGTAACATTCGGTATATACCTAGAACAGAGAACGTACTTGCTGGCGCACTTTCTCGTCTCCTTGTGTGTTCTCTTTCATCTCCTGCTGCAATCGATTTTACTGCTTTTGCGCAGGATCAGCCAGCTCTGGACACAGTGAATCTAACTTTTACCAAGTTGTCCTGTTGCAAGTTTGCTTATCTTCCACTTCCGTCGACTGAAGGCTTTGTGACACAGCTACTGGTTCACTCTGGCCGTTTGTACCTGCGAACCACCAGCGTTCCGTTTTTGATGCTTTGCATTCACTGTCACATCCTGGCATCGCTACATCGGTGAAGCTTATTACGGCTCGGTTTTTCTGGCCTAATATGCACCGATGATCACCGCTAGGGCATGCTCTTGTGTGAAATGCCAGAGTTCGAAAATCCACAGGCGCATTCGCTCTCCTCTTGGACAGTTTTCTCCGCCGGAGATACGCTTTCGCCATGCACACATTGATCTGGTTGGACCATGGCCTGTCAGTCCCCGTTGCTCTTACATATTGACATGCATCGATCGTTTCTCTCGTTGGCATGAAGCCATTCTAATATTGACATTTCTGCTGAGTCAGTCGCTCGAGCTTTCCTTTCTAAGTGGATGGCTCGTTTTGGTGTTCCAGCTAAGATAACCACTGACCGTGGATGCCAGTTCGAAGCTTCCTTATTTCGTGAATTACCACGAATCTTAGGGGTTCATCACATTCGTACGACCAGCTACCATCCAGCTTCCAACGGGATGGTCGAACGTTTTCACAGGCAGCTGAAGGCCACTCTACGCGCAACTCCTGATTCGCAGTCTTCGACAGAATTCCTGCCTATCGTTCTTCTTGGATGTCGCACTGCTGTTCAGACAGATTTAGGTTTCTCCTCTGCCGAACTCCTTTACGGTACCACCTTGGCATTTCCTGGTACAATGTTAGCACCAGCCAATTCATCACATCCTGATCCAACATCGTATGTCACCAGATTTCGCTTGTATTTCTCGAGTCTTTCACCAACGTGACCAATCTATTCCCTCAGGATGCTTCTGTCAGAGGACCGCTCGTTTCTCCCTATAAAGGACCGTTTTGTGTTCTATCGCGAACACCCAAAACTTTTAGTCTTGACATCAATGGTCGATCAGAGACCGTATCAGTCGACAGACTTAAAAAGACATATTTTGAGGTTTCCAACCCTTCGATGACACTCCGGCCACGCCCACTTTTGATCATTTACAACCACATACACATCCACCCGCACATGCACCTTTGAACACACAATCACCTACACCTCCACCTTCGTCGCCACAAGCTAACAAAAGCACCCCTTATGTCACCAGGACAGGCCGTACTGTGCATTGACCCCCAAAACTTACTAACACTATTTATATCTGACAATCTTTTGTGTTTCCTGTGACACAACTGCTTTCTTGTGTTACTGAATAATCCCAATACTCTGACATTGATCATTTTGTCAATTTTGTGCATGCTAATTTATATTTCTTGGTTTTACTCCCAATTTCTATAAAGATGGTGCTTCATGTACTCTCTAATATAATTATAAATTTATTGTGTATATATATGTATGTGTGTGTGTGTGTTTGTATGTGTGTATATATATGTATATAAGCATGTATGTATATATGTGTGTGCATGTATGTGTGTGTGTGTGTGTGTGTGTGTACATGTATGTCTGCATGTATGCATGTATACTTATTTAGATTTTGTATTTTACTTTTAACTAGGAAGCTGAAGTTCTTTGGTGTCAATATCTAGGCCCTCGAGTGACTTATGTAAGTCTACAGCCAATAGATAATACATGCAGTGTGTGTTAGGCGTAAATGGGAACAAAATTTATTGAGTCAAAAATGGAAGATTTTTTATCTTAATGATATATAGTTGTGTAACATGTGTGGAATTTTAACTTTCTCAGTTACTTTTCAGATTTATCGACAGTTTTTCGACCACATGTCACAACATTCGCCATTTAGAAAGTCTTCGATAATGGCCAGTCATTTCCCAACTTCTGGATTCTTATTCAACATCTATCACTTCTTCAAGAGTCAGCATGTTGCTGTATGCAATTATATAAATAGAATTAGAACATTATATAAAAATTAGAATTTGTTTGAAGTTAAATAAGAACATTAAAATTTCAATTGTATTAAGCTGACTAATTCCAAATGAATCTATTTCTAGTAGTTTTGCTATTTACTGTTCTCATGCAGCAATCATTAAAAATTCAATATCTCAAAATACTATAAAGTAATACCTCAACATTCAAAGCATTATAATAGTGCAAGCTGATATTAAATTCTAAGACGATTGTGAAAATGTCAGTCAGTGCTCAGTTTTAGAGATTTTCTCTCATTCATAAGTGCCAGGATGAAACCCAGCCCTACCAGACAGATGAAATGCAAGAATGGGCCATTTTTTAAAAGTATATCCAAAAGATGGTCTTCTGAAATTTATAAGAATTTATATGAAGTGGGTTACTTGGTCAAAGAAGCATGTTGATGTGATGATAAGAA
>NC_142935.1:48621807-48659307 GCF_046866305.1 Octopus bimaculoides | reverse complement strand
TGTATATACACACACACATATATGTATGTATGTAAGTATGTATCCATGTGTTTATATATTTTGAATGCTGAATGCGCTTTCAGATTTCCTATTTTCCTTTTAATTTCTTTATGTAATAAATATGTAATGTATAAATATTATGCACAACTATACATGCATGTGTGTGCGTTATGTATGATTATGTGCATAAATATATTCGTAGGATTCATGCTGGTTTTTTATTTATTTATTTATTTTGTTGTTGTTGTTCTTTTTAATAGGTTCTATTTTTTATATCTAATGCATTTGTCTTCTGATAATTTTAGTGGTTTGCATGCAATGGTTTAATTCCCATGCTTTCATGTATTTTTTTTTTTAAATTACATTTTATTATTTGCTTTGTTATCGTCATTGTTATTTTTGCTGTTACTTGCATCATCATCATCATCGTCGTCACCGCAACCAACAGCATCATTATTATTATTGTTGTTATCATTATTATTACTAATATCATCATCATCATTATTAATTTAAAAAAATTTTCAATTTATAGTTTTAGAGATTAGACGAATTTAGAGAAAGACTTATGAGAGATATTATAGATTAAAAATAAGCTCTGTGATTAAAGTAAGATTAAGGATTTTCTTCTGAAACACAGCAACAACAAGAACAAAATATAAATCAGAATGATTTAAAGCAGTAAAAAATTATGAGGAATATAAAAAACAGTTACAAAATTGAATTTTTTTAATTAGAATTTTAATAAAATTACCAAAAAAAAAAATTTTAATCAATAAATAGATAAATAAATAAATGAAAACTACATAGAGTAAATTGGTAGAAAGTACAAGATTTGTCTATGGAATATAAATAATAATGCTAGTATATAAATAATAATGTTAATGGCATGGTAAATAGGCTGATAAAGCAAATTCTTCCAAAGTATATGACTGGTAGCTGCTAGAATAGAAACTGTTTCTCTCTATCAAAAACTACTTTAATCACTTCTACTAAGGCCTCCACCAGAATCTATGGCATACAATAGGATCCAATGATGAAATGTCCACCAAAATCGTTTCCCTTCTAGAAATAACAACTAAGTCTACTTTGAATCACATTCAACTATTTTAAACCAGCTATATCCAGTCAAAATATTTTACTTGCCTTATGTTCAAACTGGACATATCTAGACTCTCATACCTACCCTAAAATGTCATTTTAAACATAAGCAATTCACATCATCAAAATCTCAAGGCTACAAGGTAATGCAGGATAAATTCAAAACAATATGAATAAATAAGCATTACATTTGAGAGAGTAATCTGTACACTAAAGGATTAAGAAAGAATCATATACTAAATAATGTAGTCCTATATGTACTATACTATGTTGTTGGCACTCCGTTGCTTACGACGTCGAGGGTTCCAGTTGATCCGATCAACGGAACAGCCTGCTCGTGAAATTAACGTGCAAGTGGCTGAGCACTCCACAGACACATGTACCCTTAATGTAGTTCTCGGGGATATTCAGCGTGACACAGTGTGACAAGGCTGACCCTTTGAATTACAGGCACAACAGAAACAGGAAGTAAGAGTGAGAGAAGGCTGTGGTGGAAGTGTACAGCAGGGTTCGCCGCTATCCCCTGCCAGAACCTCGTGAAGCTTTAGGTGTTTTCGCTCAATAAACACTCACAACGCCCAGTCTGGGAATTGAAACCGTGATCCTATGACCGCGAGTCCGTTGCCCTAACCACTGGGCCATTGCACCTCTACATGTACTATATTACATCAGAAATAAAAGACAACATGGTTACATGTAGAACATCTTTGATAATAGTTCTCTTTGATCTGGGTTGATGTAAGCTGAACTTGCAACAAAAACAACAGGAATAAAGAAACAGACTAGAGAGTAGAGGTGATATAACATAACAAGATTATCATACTACAACCCATACAGGTAACATTACTGTTTTCTATGATAACGTTGCCTGAGGTAGATTTAGCTGCTTTTTCTAGAAGGCCACACAGCCATGAAGACGTTCTCTCAAAGTAAAATACTACCATGACAATAAAGCTTTTAAGCCAATGAGGGAGACTCTTGATAATGATTTGTCTTGCTAGAAGTAGCAGCTAAATCTTCTTAAGTCGTATTCCTCTAACTTAAAACAAAGGACATGAATTATATGATCCTGGGTACTTTGCATTAAAGAAAAATGACAAGGTGGTCATGAGTGGACTGCTTTCATTCATAGATTCGTAAGTCAAGTTTGACATCAGGTTAAATAATAACGATATCTGCAACAGAGACAGTGACAACAACAGCAGCTTCAACAACATAAGGATTTCTAACATAAGTACAAAACCAAACATTTAGGAAAAAGCAGAGTCCTGATAGCTTGATTTTGACTACATGCCTGCACATGTATGTGCGGGCCTTGGTCAGGATTTTTTTTTTCTAAAAAAGAGTGGTATTTATCCTGGCATGCAAACTTTTCCTTTTTAATCCCCTGATACTTTATCAAATGAAAGGACAACTGACTTGGGCTGATACAGCTTGAAGCCAGTGTGCTGCTGCCATCGCTGTCAGAATGCAAAGTGCTGAAATATACGCTCTTTTCTACTCTAGACACAAGGCTTGCAATTTGGGGGGAGGGGCAAGTCGATTAGATCGACTCCAGTATGCAACTGGTACTTAATTTATCGACCCCAAAAGGGTGAAAGGCAAATTCGAATCTGACAGAATTTGAACTCAGAACACAATGACAGACGAAATATTGCTAAGCATTTCGCCCAGTGTGCTAATGTTTCTGCCAGCTCCCCACCTTTACTGAAATATATATTGCAGGGTTCCTTGCCCAAGTGTCTAACAGTTCTGCCAACCCTCCAATATAGAATGGTACTGTTTTGTTGATCTTAAAAGGATGAAAGGTAAATTTGACACTGGTGGCAATTGGACTCAGAATAGAGAGAACTGGGACAAATACTTTGGGGTATTTTGTCCATCACTCTAATGCCTCGACTAATTCACACTTCAGGGAAAGGGTATCCTTAATTGTAACTACCCCACGACATATCTAAAAGCTGCACAGCTCATAGTCTACCTATTCTACTCTCGGACACTCTACCTTCAGTAGTGTTCATAATAAGCATAATTAGGTGTCTTTGAAAGTCATAGAACATTACTTTTTAGGCCCTATTGCTAAACGTTAGTATATCTCTAGCTTCACATCGGCTCTTTTTCATATAAATCAGCTCCGAGGAGCAATCAGTCAGCATTCTTGATACACAGCCTGACAGCTTTGTCTGATACAAAGTCCTACTACATGGTAACTCGGAATTATTTCTGTTACTGGTCTCTATTAATCTGGTATTACTTAGAATTCCTGCCAAGTTGTTTCATCATACCTGCCATTGCTATAAACAACATATAACAACTGCTTAAAATGTTACCATTCTCACATTTAGTCGTGTATACTGCGATAAGACAATTCATGCATGTCAAACATGTTTGAAGAAAAGTGTTGCTTATCATATTAGAGTCCTGTCAAGTTGTCTCTATTTTTTTGTAAGACAATGCATTTGTTTATATTGATTCTATTCTTACACTGAATATTGTATATAGTCATCAGACAACTCATATATGCCAAACATATTTAAGCAAAAGTACTGTATAACATAGTGGAGGCACATGGCCTAGTGGTTAGGGTGTCAGCACCATGATCATAGGATTGTGGTTTCGATTCTGGACCGGGCAACACGTTGTGTTCTTAAACAAAACACTTCATTTCACGTTGCTCCAGTCCACTCAGCTGGCAAAAATGAGTAACGCTGTGATGGACTGGTGTCCCATCCAGCTGGGGAACACATATGCCATTGAAACCAGGAAACCGGACCCATGAGCCTGGCTAGGCTTTAAAAGGGCACATTTATTTTATTTACTGTATAACATGAGATTTTTAAACTGTAAAAGCAAGAATTCAACTGTGATCACTCTAAATATAAACCTGAACTTATTCTGATAATTAAAATGGAGATATTTTAACCTTAAAAATAGGAGAAAACCCCTTAAACATAAGATCAGTATTTATCTAGTCAATTTTCTGAAATGGAGGTAATCTGTTACAAAAAAAAAAAAAAAAAAAAAAAAAATTCATTTTAACACTTTTGATATCAGACAAGTTTAAAGCATGTCTTGATTCTTATTCAAAACTGTTGAGTCTTAAAATGTTCATTTCTGAATTTTCCATCAAAATTTTATGTAAAAACGTTTTGTTCCGTTATGTTCCAAACACAAGTTTTAAATAGAAATAAATGTAAATGCTAATTATTTTGATTACATCCTTTCAAACTCTTAATTATCTTCAAAATTATTGGAAACACAAAAGCTGTAATATTTCATAAGAAATATAGTCACAAAAGTGTTAAATTTGACCATGTAATTCAATCTGATGAAAGAGGAAGGAGAGATAGATTGGGTGGGGGCAGACAGACAAAGAGTGATTGATTTCTTCTTAGAGAGAATTCTATTCTAGTATGGGTAATTTTCAAGTTCTGATAGCATTCCTTTACAGCTAGATAAGCTGAGACATGCAGAATAAATAAAACATCATGGCAACAAACAACAAAACATCTAATGGGAATTTGGACTAGTGACTCATATGTATCTTACTCAATCAAAAGTTTTGTGACTAATTAAATTGATAATTTAGTACCCTACACTGTTATCTGTTTTTTGATTAATTAGGTTGGTAGTCCAATTTCTTTCCCTGTTAGCCATTTGGTGACCAACAAGTTATTAATGTAACATCTTATTTAATCAATTGTTTTGAGAGTAATAAGGTGGTAGGTAGTCCAGCAGTTTACCAACTTAGCTGTTTTGTGATTGTTATGTTGAAAGCCCAATATCTTAGCCAGTCAGCTATTTTACCTCTCCATAATTCAGATCAATTTATGAATTTTGAAGTGAATGAAGTGAAGCCAGACAATATTGATATTAAATTCAATACATTATATATATTTGATAAATGTAAACATATTTTCCTTGATATTAATATTGATTATAACTGGAGGAAATAAATGCTGAAATGGAAGATGAAAGGAAACCTCATGTGTTCTTCCTTACTTACTTCGTCGATCTGTATGTTGTCAGATGTCTAAGCAGTTACATGAGTTGCTTTTTTTTGTATAACCAAAGGCATCTGTCAATGGGTCAACAATCTTATTGATTTTTCAGTGAAGACAAAGGAGTTCAAATTCTTGTCAAACTACTGCCATAGAAGGGAAGAAGCGGAACTCTTGAACAGGAAGCCAACCAAATATTTATTAGTTTTGCCATACTGCTCTTTAGAGTAATAAGTTGTTCCTGTGAATTTGTTATCAGCCATGTGGTCTGGGACATTTTCACACTACAAATTTTGCCATGATTGTAAGTACAGTACAACAGTGTTGGTGACAGGATATCAACTGTTGATCTCTTTTTTCATTCTCTAGTATCCTGTTCTACTTATCCAACTTCTACAATATGTTTGCAACATTTGAAAATTTCAAATATGGCAAGAGGTGACACATATAAAACTTTAGTAGAAAGCGGGTTATACATCTTTAGATTGTATACCTGACTTTCTACTATAAAATTAAAGAAATAGACGGAACGCTGAACTCCAGACTAAACAACTTAAACAACATTTATTTAGGTGGTAAAATATACATATCTTTAGTTATGCATCTTTAGAGGTGAGAATAACGAGCTGTCGAGTATAAGACCGAAAGATGTAGAGACAGCTTTAAACACACGTCCATGCTCAATCGCTGGCCAGCGAGAAAGAGGATGAATTGAGCAGGAAACGCTTGCTTGTTTAATTCTACGCATGCGTAAGACTACGCATGCGCAAGCGTTACTACAAAACTATACATCATAGCTGTTTCATAAAAGCTTTATTTTGCTGACTGGGTGTTGTGTTACTATGCACAACTGGTAATGGTATAATTCTAAAATGGTTGTAAAGATCTTTTGCATTTGAAATATTTAATAAAATGCACACAATCCTTAAATATGTTAAACAAGAAGCGACAGGCATAAGAACCACAATGCCACAATGAATGAAAAGAAAACCTAAAAAAAACTGAGGAATATTTTCTTCTGAAAAGTGTAATGTGTAAAGTGTGCTTCATAGGGAATATTTTTAAAATGGTTATAGACTGATAAAAATAGGTTTCAGTGGTAAACAATTGGGACTGAGTACTTGATTCACAAAAGTTCATTGATATTTTGGGGCAGAGAGAATGGTAAACTATAAAGCTTTAGGTAGTGTTAATATGTTGAAAATGGTGATGATCTGGCAAATTTGCAAGAATGTCAAATAGAATATCTTGTGATGTTTGTGCTAGTTCCTACAATCTCAGTTCAAATTCCATCAAGGTCAGTGTTGCATTTCATATTTCCATTGTCCATAAATAAAATACCGGTCTATAGTGATGGATTAACTGAACTGGAATTGTTAGTGATGTTCCAGAGAATATACTTTGCAGTAACTGTTCTGGTTCTTTGAATTTTGTGTTCAAATTTCATTTCCTATCCATGGCTTCCTCATGAGAAGAAAAAATGCTTTGCAATCCAGTTAACAGTGACAAGCCTCCAATATCAGCTGAAACAATCTGGCTGGGATAACATCCGGGTTGCATCAACCTGAAAAAATGCCAACACAGTGTTGAAGTAGAATAGATACTAGGGCAGATTAAAAAAAAAAAAATTACATATAATGCTGGGTGCATTAAAAATCAAATCAAAAATAATTCAATGAAGACAAAAAATATGAAACAATGACTAATATTGTTTTGAATATTTTGATAAAAACGAGAGACAACCCAAAATAGATTTCAATTTGATAGAAAAAAATCATGTCAGCAAAGCATAGTTTTCTGCATACATCCCAAGGTAGTGTTGAGAGAATCACAAATAAATGCACATGGTTCTATGCTAGGTATCATAGGAAACTGAAATTGTTTAGAGAATGTACAACTCAAAGATACTGCTGAACAGAAAACAATAGTTAGCAGGGATATATTTAATTCAAGATGCATTAAAAACTAACAAGCTTTTGTCTGGTTCTCAAGAGGAATTACTTTCCAACATTCAACAGTAGCTTATAAATACTGCACACCAGTCTGTGTTGCTAGTTTTCTTCATATATTAGACACAGTCAGCTCTGCTTGCATTGCAAAAGTCGTGAGCTGATGGACAATCAAATATTGCTTTAATTATATTCTAGTTTTTAATAGCATGTCTTTATTATAAACTATGCTGACTGATAAATAAGAACTTAACAACTTGGGTTCCATATCAAACAAGTTTTAAAATACACTGGCCATTGCAGAATAACCCTACTGTTGTGAACATCTCATCTTCACGTTTTCAAATATTGTGTATCTAGGCTCATATTGTTCAGAGTGTTATTCAGCTTTTAAGACAGTAGAATGTGATCTAAGGAAGATTTGACAGCTTTCCTTCATTGGTTTATTAGAGGGAGGTTTAGTTGCTATGTCTGAAGGGTTAAATGACTAATTACAAGTTACTTGACAGACTTCTGCTTTATTATGATGACTAATCTGCTACTAAGTAGCAAGAAGTATGTTTCTTTATCTTCCCTGCAGTTTTCAGGAAGCTTCTATATGGTTGACTAGCCTGCCAGAAATAACAGCCAAATCTCCTTCAGTGACGTTTTGCTATTTTAAATTAAAAGATGACTGCATTTGACATCATAATCACTGATTATCATCATAATCCTTGTCATTGTCACCATTGTCAGTGGTTGCAGCAGTGTAGTAGCCACAGCAGTGTTGTCCTCAACATCATTACCAATTCTGCCACCACCATCACCAGTAACAGTAGCAGCAGCACCACCACCACCACCACCATCATGATCAGCATGATAATCATTTTTATTTCTTCTGTTCCATGTTGGCACGAGTTAAATGGTTTTTACGAGGAAGCATTTTACAACTGGAGATCTTCTTAAAGTAAATGCCTCTAGGCCTTTTATGCAGTGTTCTAACAATTTCCATCAATCGACCAAGAAACAGTTTGCCTTTAATTTTGGCACAAGGCCAGCAATATTCTTTCCTACTCTAGGCACAATGCCCAAAATTTTTGGGCAGGGGGCCAGTCGATTAGATCGGCCCCAGTACGAAACTGGTACTTAATGTATTGACCCCAAATGGATGAAAAGCAAAGTTGACCTCAGCGGAATTTGAACTCAGAACATAAGCATTTCACCCAGCATGCTAACATTTCTGCCAGTTCGCCACCTCACAAGGTCAGCAATATTGATGGATAGATGGTACCAGTTCTAGATTAATACTTATTAATATTTTAGTCTATGAAACCTGAATGGTTGAAAGGCAAAATTAACTTCCAGTGAAAAAGATAATCTGATAAATAACAAAAACTTTCTTTTTAAATCAGTTAATGTATTGTTTTTCTCATGATCTTAATTTTGTCTATCTATCTATCTATCTATCTACCTACCTATCTATATATCTTTCTATATATATATATATATATATATATATATATATATATATATATATATATATATATATATATATATCATCATCATCATCGTTTAACGTCCATTTTCCATGCTGGCATGGGTTGGACGATTTGACTGAGGACTGGCGAACCAGATGGCTGCACCAGGCTCCAATCTGATCTGGCAGAGTTTCTATAGCTGGATGCCCTTCCTAACGCCAACCACTCTGAAAGTGCTTTTACGTGCCACCGGCACGAGGGCCAGTCATGCACTACTGGCAATGACCACATTCAAATGGTGTTTTTTACATGCCACATGCACAGGAGCCAGTCTAGTGACACTGGCAATGATCTCGCTCAAATATTTATTCCTTCACAAGTGCCAGTAAGGCAACACTGGTAATGATCACACTTTTTACATGCCACTGGCACGGAAGCCAATCAGCTGCTCTGGCAACGATCATGCTCAGATGGTACTCTTAGCACGGATGGTAGTCATCGAATTTGATTTCGAATTTGATTTCACTTGCCTCAACGGGTTTAAACAAGCAGAGTTTAGTGTCAAATGAAGGAAAGGTTCGCATAAGTGGGCTGGTTACACCACTGGCATATATATATATATTACTCTTTACACTTTTATTTGTTTCAGTCATTTGACTGTGGCCATGCTTGAGCACCACCTTTAGTCGAACAAATCGAACCCAGTACTCATTTTGTAGTGATGGTGACGTTATGCCTCCATTCATCTTCCCACACAGCCTCACATTCAACATGGAGGCTTACTTTAAGTGCCTGGAGGAGATAGCACTGCTCTGGGTAAGTGGGTGGCTGCTGGAAGACACTATGTCTGGCAACAGGACACTGCACCATGCCACACAAGCAGGAGAACCCAGTCATGGCTGTCAGATAATTTCTGCAACCACATCACCCCTAACATCTGGCCACCTATATCCCCGGACTGTAATCCCCTTGATTATTATGTGTGGGACACAGTTGAGCAACAGACCAACAAAACTCCTTGTAACGCCAAAGATGAACTGAAGACAAGGATTATGGAAACATTCACCAACTTAAAAAAGGAGATCATCCAGAAAAGTTGCAGGAGATTCCAAAGTCGTCTGGAGGCTATGGTTAAAGCCAATAGCGATTCCTTAACCAATTCCTTAACCATGTATATATATATATATATATATATATATATATGTGTGTGTGTGTGTGTGTGTGTGTGTGTGTGTGTGTGTGTGTGTGGGTGTGTGTGTGTGTGTGTGTGTGTGTGTGTGTGTGTAAACAATTTCAGTGTGGAAGGTGTTTATAAGCCATTTAAGAAACACACAAAAACTGTTAGATTCACTTCAACACTTAAATTTAGTTTGCCAAGATATTTTTGTCAGTGAACAGGTCACGGTCTCAAAGTGCCGAAAATATTTTGGCAAATTAAATTTAAATGTTGAAGTGAATCTAATGGCTTTTGTGTGTTTCTTAAATGGCTTATAAACACTTTCCCCACTGCAATTGTTTTCATTCCAGCACACGATCTCAGATCAGGTCACTTGCTATGCAAGTACATCTCTGTAATATATATTTATATATATATATATATATATATTGAGTGTACTCAGCACTCCTCTGTACATCTCTCACTCTCAGTAATGGGATTTTTTGCTTTTAAGGGACATTAATTGCAAAGAAACAACTCAAAGAACATTGTGCATTTAGGAGAATTGCCAACGTTTCTCTCTCCCTGTGGTAGTTTCCCTATCTATAACAAAGTCATGGATTATCTCCATTATTATCATATACAGTAGCATATTTCATCCTTCTAGTAAATTCACATACCGGTAATATACTCTTTTACTCTTTTACTTGTTTCAGTCTTTTGACTGTGGCCATGCTGGAGCACCGCCTTTAGTCGAGCAAATCGAACCCAGGACTTATTCTTTGGAAGCCTAGTACTTATTCTTTCGGTCTCTTTTGCCGAACCGCTAAGTTACGGGGATATAAACACACCAGCATCGGTTGTCAAGCGATGTTGGGGGGACAAACACAGACATACAAACACATACACACATACATATATATATATACATATATACGACAGGCTTCTTTCAGTTTCCGTCTACCAAATCCACTCACAAGGCATTGGTCGGCCCGAGGCTATAGTAGAAGGCACTTGCCCAAGATGCCACGCAGTGGGACTGAACCCGGGACCATGTGGTTTGTAAGCAAGCTACTTACCCACACAGCCACTCCTACGCCTACTGTGAATAATTTAATAAACACTGCCACAAATATAACATGTTTGCCTTGTGACTTGCCAAAACCAAGCATGGCTGTGTGGTTAAGAAGCTTGCTTTGTAAACTTGTAGTCATGTGTTCAATCTCACTGAATGATACCCTTGATAATTGTCTTCCTTCTTTCTATTAGAGCTTCTGGCAAACCAGTGCCACGTGAGTAAATTTGCTTGACAGAAAATGTATGGAAGCCTGTCTTATATATATGTGTATGTGGTGTGTGTATGTTTGTGCGTGTATGTGTGTGTGGATGTGTGTTTTTGCATCTGTTTTCATCCTCTCCCACCAACGGTTTGATAACCATTCATCTTGCATGTAGCAAGAAATTTGTCATCGTCATTGTCAGCTTTGTGGTCATCATCATCAACCTCATCATCATCATCCTCATCATCATCATCATCATTGTCATCATCATCGTCGTCATCATCATCATCGTCAACGCCGTCATTACTGTTGTTACCATCGCCATGATTGCATTTCGATAATTATTGATTTTTCTTTTATTTACGTCAAACACTAAATTATCATCATCATCACCATCAGCAGGATCAGCATCCTCCTCCTCTTCCTCCACATCATCATTATAAGCAACAGCAGCAGCAGCAGTGTCATCATCAACATCGTCACTTCCATCATCAATATCCTCATTATATTTACCAATACACTCTTAACAGAAACATTTCCTTCAAATAATAATAATAATAATAATGATGATAATAATAATAAAGTAACAATCACTAAACAATCTTTAAAATACATTATCTTACATTACATATATTCAACATTATTATTGTAGTGCTGGTAGTATTGGTGTGGTTGTTTTTGTTGTTGCTACTGTTGTTGTTGTTGTTGGTTGTGGTGGCATTGGTGGTTTTGGTAGTGGTTGTTTATGGAGGGATAGAAGAGATTCAACAAAAGCATACAAATACCACATAAACACAAATACAAAAATTAATGAAAAATAGAAAAAAAAAAAGAAAAAAAATGAAATGAAAATGAAAAACAAGAAGCAATATGTTTTTATTGGAATAAATACAATAAAAGCCTGCTACGGATTGTTCCAGAAGAATAACAGCATGTAATATATATAAAGCAGAAAGAGAATGGCAGTTACAATATGTCTACATCAATCTAGAAGAACCTGGTTTTAACCCCAAACTTTAACTATATATATATTTTTTAAAAACTACTCTTTAGATAAATAAAGTGGGAAGAAGGAATTTTATGGAACAACGAAGAAAAACATGCCTTTGGCATTAATATATCGCATTTTGTTTTAGCAAGATCAACCCCTATTGCTCAGATAGGGTTGTTAGATGGATCAATAAGTGATATATGTATGTACGTATGCATCTAGATATGTATGTAATTATACTTTTATCTTTATGTGTTTATGTGTGATTGTGTAGATTGTATGTATACGCAAGATGCGTTTGTAAATATATATTTATATGCAAATGTGTCTGTGATTATATATGTGTGTATGTGTGTGTGTGTTTTTTGTGTGTGTGTGTGTGTGTTGCAAGTGTATGAATTTGTGTTTGAAAAAAAAAGTTAGACATAGAATATATGTTTTCTCATACATGATCTCATATCAAAACATACATGTTGCACATGTGAACATGTACTTACAGCTTTATATGTTTGTGCGTAAAAGTGTGCACATATGTATCCAACTGTCTATCTCTTTATCTGTCTATCTATGTTTGTACATATGTAATAAGTGCACATGTATGCATGTGTTTGTGTATGAAACATATATATACACACGATATACCATATATATATATATATATATATAATGTGTGTGTTTATGCATATAGACACACTCACTTTTCTTCAGTCACAAACATCATCACTAACACACCCTGACTATCGGTTAAAAATCCATTTCTCCATGTTGTGATTTACATGAATACTGTGTGAGTATATATATACACATATATATTTGCATTTAATTCTCCCATTTTTTCCCATTCTTCTATACACATACAAATATGTATATGTATATACATATATATATATATATATATATATATATATATATATATATATATACGTGCATACACACACACACACACACACATACATTTAGTCGTACATGTACACTCTAATTTTCCCCCTCATTTATGAGAACAGGTGAACAGTGCATCTCCTGTCTCTCCAAAGATAAAATTCCTGTCAGTATATATGTTTTTTTTAAATTTTTGTATCATTATCTGTTCAGCATGGATTTTTCTTTTTCTTGTAAAATCATTTTGTTTTTATCCCTATTCTTACAGTTATTATTATTATCACCCTCAGTGTAGTTTATCTCTAAGTGCTCTTAGCAAAACAAGTCCCTGACCCTAATCTTCTACTCAATTAAAGCTACTATATTTTTGCCTGACATTGCACATGCTCTTGGAACAGGCATAAACATCCAAACTTCAGCTTCCTTCCATTTAATAGATCAGGCATCATGCTGTTATATATAAAAAAAAATAACTTCAACATCATCAGCAGCAGCAGTAATAATAGAAATATTATTGTTATTGGTATTATTGTTCTTGTTATTATTGAGGACAGTTTCTTCCTTATTCAGCAAATCTTACTTCAATTTCTGCAAGTGCCACTTGTAGAGAAAGCCAGGGTTGAGAAGGAAGAGACACACTCTAGTATTTTTGCTGCAAATTATTGTTATTGTTGAGCAGGCCAATGACCAAATGCATTCTAGTAGTGACTATTTGATTCTTGATTTTACTCATGAGTAAGGAACTCAAGACCACATATTTTGACATGTTCATTTCTTAAGAAAGTGAGGTTTGATTTGATGTAGAATTGGCCACTAATTCTGGTAGGTCAGGACTCTCAAATTGGCTAAAGGTGTAGGTGAAAGTGACTTGTGTGAATAGGCTTATTATTGGCATGTTCCTGAATGCTGGAGATCATAGTAGTCTTTAGAGATACTCTTAAAAAGGAAAATAATGCACTGCTAGCACAAAGTAAGACACAGTGTTATTGAGATATAATCGTTTAATATACTTGGTTGCAAAATGAAATATGGTGTTCCTACCAGCAGTTAAGATGAAAACAGGTTCTTTTGTAGGGCTGCCTGATTGTAATGTTCTTAGCTTGGTTTGAAAATGTAGACATTTGCCTCACTATCTAAAGTAGAAAGAAAAACTAATTGGTTTTTATACATATGGAGTGGCTGTGTGGTAAGTAGCTTGCTTACCAACCACATGGTTCCAGGTTCAGTCCCACTGTGTGGCACCTTGGGCAAGTGTCTTCTACTATAGCCTCAGGCTGACCAAAGCCTTGTGAGTGGATTTGGTAGACGGAAACTGAAAGAAGCCTATCGTATATATGTATATGTGTGTGTGCATATGTTTGTGTGTCTGTGTTTGTCCCCCCCCCCACCCAACATCGCTTGACAACCGATGCTGGTGTGTTTACGTTCCTGTAAATTATCGGTTCAGCTAATGAGACGGAGAGAATAAGTACTAGGCTTGCAAAGAATAAGTCCTGGTGTCGATTAGCTCGACTAAAAGGCGGTGCTCCAGCATGGCCACTTGTGATATTTATGCATCGAATTCAAATTTGACGAAAGGTTAGTATAGTATTGTACCTGCTGTGCACGGGGGGGGGGGGTCAATGTAATCAAATAATACCTTCCACTGAGGAGCATTGTAAAAATGTTAGAAATTAAACCCATTTATCTGAGAATCATTGAAAATAACAAGTATACAAATAGACAAATCATAAACAAATTAAATTACACTGTGAAATTCGAGCACTGTGTTACTGGAGAAAACATAAAGACAAATCTTACAAGAGAATTATTGTGACAAAAGCTTTAATATCAGCAATTCTTTTGCATGTATAATTACTCAAAGTGAATTATTAGATTTTGCTCCACTGCTGCATAAATTAACATGAGATTTGAATCACTTTGAAAGTATGTATTGACATGAGAAATTTTTCCATCATAAGGCAAGGAGGAAAGTGAACAGTTTTGTTTTGCAACTAATGGAAGTAATATTTTAATTGCCGTCTGCCTACCCCTGCCCCAGAGAAATTATTTAAAAAACCAAGGAGAGCGCTAAGGGATGTATAGAACTATGTCTGCTTTATTGATTGGTGATGATCATACAGGTGCCCCAATACATCAGACAGTGCAACATGTTGGTTAGAGTAAAGCATATTATTAGAGATGTTGACTCCTTAGTTGGTTCTTTTTGGTACAGTATGGGCAGATGATGTGAGCCCACATAGCTAAAAATGACATATGTTCAGGAGGCGGGCAGTACACAAGCCATTATAACTGTTGAAGAATGCAAAGCTCCTTTGCAGCTGAATCCCATTAAGGTTATAATAATTTTATAATTACTACTATTATTACTGAGTGAGAGAAAGTGCATGCCATCAAAGTGACACTGGGGTAAAATACACGTAGCTCAGCATACCCATCATGACTACCCATCTGATAAGGGTATTATTATTATTATTATTATTATTATTACTGAGTAAGAGTGCAGTGCATGCCATCAAAGTGACACTGGGGTAGAATATACGAAACCCAATATACTCATCATGACTACCGGTCTGATAAGGGTACACCAGACACATATATCACAACCATATCTGCACGACATGGGGATCTCATATCAAGATAAACAGTACACGACTTTGCAGGTAAGGCCCAGTTAGAATTTTCTTCAGGTCAAGTAGCCCATCTTGCTCAAAAGGTCTTTGGATAAGAATTGGTACTGCATTAGGGCTGGAGTGCTGGCAGGATCATAAGCATATTGGACAAAATATTTAGCGGCATTTCTCCCCAACACTCTACACTCTACGTTCAAATCCCACCAAGGCCCACCTTATCTTTCATTTTTTTAGGGTCGATTAAATAAGTACAAGGTAAACACTGGGATTGATGTAATTGACTTACCTCTCTCCTCAAAATTGTTGATCCTGTGCCCAAAGTTAAAAAGAATTATAATGATATTCGACTCTTGGAGTTTGAAAACGTTTCCTTTCTACTTTTGAAACACAGTTTATTTAAGCATTAATAAATTTTGTTTTTCTTTGCTTTTGGAGTGGTTGTGTGGTAAGTAGCTTGCTTACCAACCACATAGTTCTGGGTTCAGTCTCGTTGCATGGCACATTGAGGAAAGTGTCTTCTACTATAGTCTCGGGCCAACCAAAGCCTTGTGAGTAGATTTGGTAGACGAAAAGTGAAAGAGGCTAGTTGTATATATATGTGTGTGTGTATGTGTATGTTTGTGTGTCTGTGTTTGTCTCCCCACTCTCACTTGACAACCAATGCCGATGTGTTTACATCCCCGTAACTTTGCCGTTCGGCAAAAGAGACTGATTGCACAAGTACTAGGCTTACAAAGAATAAGTCCTGGGGTCAATTTATTCGACAAAAGACGGTGCTCCAGCAAGGCTGCAGTCAAATCACTGAAACAAAGGAATAAATTAATAATACTTTAAAAAAAGAAAGGACAGAAACATTCTAATTGCGAAATGAAGGCCTGTTCTTGAAATCCAAGAGTAGATAACTAGAAAGGAGTTTTGTTCAAACTTTTGCAATTTTATTTACGTACACTATTTATTCACGCGTAAGTTCCTACACATAAACAGGCAATACAACTAAATACTACATTGGCTATAAAAAAAGTACAAAACCAAACCACAGAAGTAAATGTACAAGAGGAAGAAGAAAATTAACGATATAGTGAACAATAAATGTTAATGGAGGAAAATGTACCAAATACTCAAATAAGTCATTTCAAAGACAGCTACAGTAGGATTCTTACATAACAATAGTACTAGAGGCTTTTATACGATTCCAAATACTTTGGTCAGTTTATACAGAAGCTTGTATTAAGGTTTACCTTCCTTCAATACAAAATGAACATATGGAATTTTTAGATCTATCACAGTTACAAGAAAGATGTAGGCGAGAGGAAAGCCTAACAGCATTTCTTTGCTACAGAACTTAATACATGAGAAGGTAAAGAGAAAAATTATCCGAAAACTGTTCGATGAACGGGAACGTGAAACTCTGAGTAACAGTTTTTGTGATGTCTTTGCAGCTGTTTTCTAAAAAGCATACTTTATCCACATTGTATTCGCATTTATGCACTTACTCTGGTACGTGTGTGGGAATGCGTCCGTGCATGTATAACTGTAGAATGTCTGAATGCTCAACACCGTATTGGTGGATAAATAATTTCTTTATCTGTGAATTAAGGCTACCATTGGTTACATGTTAAGAAGAGTAGGAAAATATCCAAGTATCTTAACAATTCTTCAAGCCGATCATTTTGGAAAACAATATATATACGGAAATGGATTAAATTTATATATTCGGAAATGGACTAAAAGTTCTCTCACGTAAGTAATATGGCAATCCTTCTAGGACATATCTGGGGAAGTTATCTGAAATGAAAATAAAAAGGTAAACTGTGGTACAATCTGCTATACTTATAAAACTAAGGACGTAGCCAAAACACTAACTGAAATTGTCAGACATATTTCTGATTTTAACTCCGTGTCTCTGTACATGGATTTAAGAAACACAATAGTAATAATAGGAGATATTTGACACGGCGTAGGTCCATAGTTAGTAGTAAATTTTCATCGTAGTATGAGAGAATGGTCAAAGTAAGGTATGCAAATGCTGCCTGTGATCAGAAGATGCCAGAATAAACTTGCATGTTCAAATCAACCCTTCCTCAGGTAGCTATACAGAAAATGTACTGAACAAAAGAGAGACAGGGGGGGGTATGATTGATGATGCAGTGAAGAATGTCTAGTTGTTACATTTGACTAAGTAAAGGACACCTTGGGGATGAGTGCCTGGAAAAAACCCCAGAAATATAACCAAACAAATAAAAAAGTAATGGAAAGCAACAGCAATTTTGGTTGGTGGTGCACTAAAACAAACCCAGTTTGGAAAGCATCAACAACCAAATTGTAATACTACAACTATGTAGTGCAATGAAGAAGCTATAACAATTACACTTAGTGAAGAAATAAAAATATCACAAAAATATAGACAGAAACAACGAAAGTAAATGAGGAGTAATTTATTCCAAACGGCAAGGAAATTTTTTTTCAGGAAAATAACTAAGTAAAAAAATAAATGAAACATTTAATAGATAAAATTATATATCTCCGATACCATGAATGTTTCGTATGAGTTAGAATGGCTAAAAACCAATCAGGTTTAGGATATAAACAACATGCAAAGGATAGTAAAATACTAGTAAAATTAAAATTAAGATTTTACATCGAACTTGAAATAGAATACGCTCATGATAGTGATGTTTGTCAACAGCAAATGCTCTTCAAAAATGCTCGCTGGTGCATATGGTTGCTCTCAAACAAAGCTTGAGGATTGGTTAAGAAAACTGGGCCATGGAGTGCTCGAATTCAACGCATCCGAAAATTTTTTATTTTATTTCTTTAAATAACATTTTGATTTCATTTATGCGTATTTTATTGTGATACTTTCAAATTTCTGAACAAAGATGAAAGTGGAAGCATAAACATGTTTGTGTATATACGTGTATTGCACACACACACACACACACGAAATTTTGATTTGCGTTTTTATTCTCAATACATTCTGGCAGGTGGAGGCGCAATGGCCCAGTGGTTAGGATCGCGGTTTCGATTCTCAGACCGGGCGTTGTGAGTGTTTATTGAGCGAAAACACCTATAAAGCTCCACGAGGCTCCAGCAGGGGATGGTGGCGAACTCTGCTGTACTCTTCCATTACAACTTTCTTACTTTCTCTTTCTGTTGTGCCTGTAATACAAAGGGTCAGCCTTGTCACACTGTGTCACGCTGAATATCTCCGAGAACTACGTTAAGGGTACACGTGTCTGTGGAGTGCTCAGCCACTTGCACGTTAATTTCACGAGCTGGCTGTTCCGTTGATCGGATCAACTGGAACCCTCGACGTCGTAAGCGACAGAGTGCCAACAACAAACATTCCGGCAGACCGGAACTTAAAGTATGCTAGCTGCAATTGCGTACATCAAAGTCAAACAATTTCTCCCTTTTACGACGACAGTGTGGTCATAACGTATTTGGTTCATTCTCGCAAGGCAATTTGGCACACTGTTGTTTCGTCATGTTTTGTGCTACCAGCCAGGATTATCTGGACCTTTTGAGCCAAAATACGTATGCATATGTGTGTGCATGTGCAGCGCCATCTTAACAGATTATAATCTTCCGGCCAAATCAAAGCACTAGGTCTTATTCTATTCAAATAATGACAGTAAGCCTCAACATACACAGATCAGAATGTTTTCCCTAGACCCATGAGGGCCCCTGGTAACTGTCCAGTATGTTCTTGCCTTAATATGATAGTGTGTATGTGTGTGCTTTCTTTTAGAATCCTTAATATATCCCTCTGGTTTGAATACTCACCACAGAGCAGGCTCTGCTAATGTTTGCAAGGATATGGTGATAGAATATGTTTATTAACCAAGACTGTTAAGCTTAGTTTCTTTGAGTATTTTTTAACAAAATAACTTCTGAACATGTAGTCATTTACCTCAACATCTGGGATTGGTAAAGAAAATATCTGTTTCATGTGTATTATATTTTATTTTATGCATAAATGTGTTAAGGCAAGTGATGCAGAAAGTCCAGGTATTATATGAATGACACTAAAAGCTCGTTCTTAATTCAGAACTTCTTGAGATCCAAAAGTTTTCATGGACAGCTAGTATTAAACTCTTTTATAATGATCTGGTTCTCCTGGTCATTAGAGATGATTTTATATATATTCCTTTGTTTAACATCTGTTTTTCTGTGTTAGTATATGGCTGGATGGAAAATTATTTGAAGCATGATTTTATATACAAGTGCTCTTCCTATTGTTAACTCTTACATGCTTTCATGTAAAAATTTATACATTCGTTTATTGGAAGGGGAGGAGTGTAATAATAACATGAAACTTGGAGTGGTAATGTATCAAGTAGATTTGTCTCTAATTTGTTCATTCAAGTAACACCCACCATCATTCATTGATGAAATAACTTTTATATGTGTGATCGACCTTTGCTAAATAACAGCTAAATACAACTCAAATCATCCTCTCCCTCTATCTCATCATCGACATTGTCATCATCACCATCATCAATAACACCATTATCATTTCTTTCATTATATCTATTGATTTTAATCTGGAAAATAAATTTTATTTTTTTGCTTGTTTTTTTTTCCCTCAAATTTCGCCCTTTGAAAAAAATGTTTCCAAAATATTTTCTCATCTTTATATATTATATATTTTCCCATACATCTTACACTACCTTCCCCCATCCCTAAAAAAAAATTTTTCCCCCATTCCTAAACCAAGGGTTGATGGGTGATGAGACAGACAGCATGGGGATTTATAGGGAAAGGGGTGGAAGAGAATACGTTATAATTTTATTTTTGAACATTTCTATTGTACTTTTCCAATTTTTGTAATAGTGATTGATATTCATGTAATATCAATCAATTTTAGACCCACCACATCTCCATGTTCTAGCAAACAAATAGTATAACTACCATTACCAAACAACACTCTTGTATAACACACTTGATACCATTCATCCCCTTACCATCAACGGATGGCCAAGGCTACACCAACATCCTCTTCATCCATGCACATCACTCAATTGCCTTTCACCTCCTTGTATTGTTGAAAACATTGGTTGTGTTTGCTGCTGTTTTTGTTGTTGAGATTAGTGTTATTGTTGCTGTTGAGGTAGTTGCTGAAGTCATAGTAGTTGCTATATTTCTTTCCGTCACGCCTCACTTGGCAAGCACAATTGAATGATGGACTGTGTTCACAAACTCTGTGATTATGTTACTACACCCACGCCGCCGCTGCTGCTGCTACTACTACTACTCTTCATTATGATTGATAGTCATTTTCTATCTGTTCTTTATTATGCATGTTTTTGTTATTTACCTTTCATCCTTTCCAAATCAATAAAATAAGTATCAGTCCAGAATAGGGGCAAAGAAGTTGACAATACACCCCCCACAAACATTGCTGGCCTTGTGCCAAAATAAAAAATTGTTGTTGTGGGTTGACAGAATCGTTAACACTAGGTAAAATGTTTACCAGTATTTTGAGTTCAAATTCTGCCAAAGCCAACTTTACATTTCATTCTTTAGGGGTCAATTAAAATAAGTACCATTTGAGTATTGGGATTAATGTTATCGACTTTACTGTCCCAACGCATCGAATTTGCTGGTGTTGAGCCAAAAATTAAAACCATTATTATTATTATTATTATTATTATTATTATTATTATTCAGTGAGCTGGCAGAACCATTAGCATGCCAGGTGAAATGCTTAGCGGCATTTCATCTGCAGATATGTTTTGAGTTCAATTTCCACGAGGTCAACTTTGCCCTTCATTCTTTCAGGGTTGATAAATTAAGTACCAGCGAAACCCTGGGGTCAATGTAATTGACTAGTCCCCTCCCCCAAAATTTCAGGCCTAGTGCCTATAGTAGATAGGATTATTATGTTTGATTTTTGCTTTGTATTTGTACAAGTTGGCTCCAGCTCTCATCCAGAGACCTCAAGAGACAAGTTAGAAGTTCATGTTGGTGTTATGCCTAGGGTATCATATATTTGGTTTTGCACATAGTATTGTTCTAGAGAATGTTTAAGAAAGCAAGAAAAAGAGTTTGTTTTAAAATTTGAGATTACATAGACAGTATTTTACGTAAGATATGGGCAATTTCCCATGAGCATTATCTTTTGAATTTCTGCCATTTTGGGGTTTCCTGATAACTGAGCTAGGTAGCAATCAGCCCCTTTTGCTATCATTCCTAGGGCACCATTAGTTTGAATGGTGAAGTTCCACAGGAGTGAGATGTGATCATTTTCAGGCACTGGAGGTGGTTTGTGTTCCCACCAGTTTTTATCATAGGGCAGGACCAGGTTTTTTTCAAATTATATAGTGAATATATTGTGCTGCTCTATCATGCCTGTTGAGGTACTCTGTTGGTGCAAGAAGACTGTACATGCAGACATGATCAATGGTTTAATTTTGTTGACGTACATGACATGTTGGGCAACTGCTGTTCTTTAATATGTTGGCCTGGTAGTTTCTTGTAGGTAGGCATTGATCTTGGGGTGCTATGATAAACCCTTCTGATTTTAAGCCAGAAAACACTAACCATTGATGGGTAAAGGCTTTGTCAACATTGGCACTTTCAGCTCTCTTTGGGTATTTTCTATTGAGAGGTTTTTCTTGCCATTTATCAGTAAGAATATCTAAGGCAGCAGTTTTCGCAGAGGTTTTCATACAATTAGCTTTTTCTGTGTTTGTTTCTAATACATCTAATTCTGGAATTTGTTGTATTTGGAATTCACTTAGATATTCCTTTTTTTTTTTTCTGAGTATGATGCTTTCTTGTTTTCATGTTTTGAGACAAGTTTTAACATTTAGTCATCAGAGTTATGCAGGTAGGTGCCTAGGCGAATTGTGGCAATTTTCATTAATTCCAGTTGTATAAGTCCACAGCCTCCTGCATTTTACCTCCTCATTCCATTGTCTGTTCTGCTCGAAGGAGCTGGCTCTATTGGGGATAGAAGTCCTCCAGCATATACTAGCCATAGAACACTGGGTGAAATGCTTGGCAATTTGTTCCCATGAGGATGGCTAGATGTTAGTTTGAGCTAGGGTCCATTTGAGCTGGTCTTTAAAACAGAATTTCGGACCTCCTCTGCAAATATATTGCATATACATTTACATGTGAGTGTGTGAATATGTCTATATATTTTTATATATATATATATATATATATATACATATATATATATATGTGTGTGTGTGTGTGTGTGAATATGTATATATATTTATATATGTGTGTGTGTGTGTATATATATATATGGTATCTTTTGTTGGTGTAATTCTTATGGATTCTTATTACAATTTTTGTTATGTTCTGTCATTAAAACCATCATCATCATCATCATCATTTGCATTGTTATTATTTTGCTGCTCTATCAAATCTCTCTCTTCCACTGCAATAACTTGTCAGCTATTCATCATGATGAACAAAGCAGAAAATTGCAAACTTGCCACTGCCTTAAGAATTTGGATAGGATAATCTGTGAGTCTTTTCAGCAAAAGCATTCAATGAGTGATTACATTAATAATATATATATATATATATATATATATATACCTGCTGAAATCATTTTGTCTTTATTTATTTGTTTTTTTCTTGTTATTTTGTTTGTTTCTCAGGTAAGAAGTCATAGATCTATTGAAAATAAGAGGTCTGTGTGTGCGTATATATATATATATATATATATATATATATATATATATATATATATATGTGTGTGTGTGTGTGTGTTGGCCTATGCCCATGTCTTTACAGCTCTCAAATCAACTTTCTTTCTTTAGACGCGCACATACATGCATACACATAAAGTTACAGATATGTATGTGTGTATGTATATGTGTATGTGAATATATATGTGTGTATGTATGTAAATATCTGTGCATGCAAATATATATATATATACGTATATATGTGTACTTATTTATGTTTATATATGTATTTATATATACCTATGTTGTTATTTATACACACATATCTATCAACTTCTCTATCTATCTATCTATTTACCTGTCTCTCTCTCTCTCTCTGTTTATATATATATGTGTGTATATATATACATACATATATATATATATATATATATATATATATATATATATATATATATATATATATATATATATATATCATCATCATCATCATCACACATGTGTGTGTGTGTGGTGTAAGTATATATTACATAAACGTGTTTGTGTATGTAGGTATGTTCTTCCTATATATATATTCACTCAATGTCTTAGAACAGTGATTTTGGTGAATGATAATAGAAAGTACAGGATCAATCATTTGTTTATTTTTTATATTTCTTTCCCGACAGTTTATTTCTTCATCTCTAATATGTCCATTCCCCAGTGTGTAAAACTAACATTTTTTAACCAATTTTTCAACTGATATTAGTTTTCTAACTCTCCAATATATTGTATTGTAAGACAGTAATTCTCAGTGAAGTATTTAAAAACTTTTGACAAACATTTGTACATTACATCTGTGATTATAGATTCAATACATCATATATAAATGTGTGTGTGTTTGTGCGTGTGTGTGTCTGCATGCATACACAGAAGCATGTATACATACATACATTCATGCATGCATACATACTTGCATATATATGTACATACATAAATATATATATATATATATATATATATATATATATATATATATACATACATACTTTTGTACAGGCATATGTGTGTGTATATATAAACACACATATACATGTCTGTATAGTTATATATGTGTGTATATATATAAATATGTATGTATATATATATATATATGTGTGTGTGTGTGAGTGTGAGATGCACCATGAGTTTGTTAGCAAACTACTTGAATATTGATGTGTTTATGCTAACGTCATCTTGTTCAAGTGGACAAAGGTTCCCAAACAGTTCAATGACCAGATGATGTCATTATGTCATCCTAAGAAACTCTAGATTCATAATGGCCAATAGTTAACAATGACTTTGAGGCATTAGGCAAATTATATATAAATCTAATTCTTCTTTTTCTTGAGGTGGGTGTCTATGTATTATAAATAAAATAAACACTAGGGAAACTATACTCAGATATATGTTCTGCTCAAAAACCAAACAGTAATATTGGTGCTAATATATTAACCAAGAAACTTCAATGAAAACTTTTCTGAAGGTGAGAAAACAAAAACTTATTAGCTTGTTTGTTAATCCTTATCAAGAAAGTTAGACGTAACAATCCCTGAATTTTTATTGTTTTAAAAAATTAGTAAAGTTGAAACAGAATGTGGCCAATGCTGTAGGTTTTGAGTCAGATATTATTAGACTTTTTCTGCATAGTGTAATCTTACTAGAGATATATAAGCTCTTTGATGATGTCTCAGTTAGTTCAGAGAGCTAAATGAGATATTACACATTTGATATTATATGTAAATGAGATAATCTATACAGCACTTTTGAATTCCAACTATCAGTGTAATCCAAAGCATTATCCTTTATTCATATTTGCACCACACTAAAAATTAATCATATCTTAATTTAGTGAAAGGAAATGAATTGGTACAGTCATTATAGCACTGAATGGTATACCTCTCAGTATTTGTCCACACTCAGTCCATTCTGAGTTCAAATTTGCCAAGGTCAACCTTGCTTTCGTTTTTTTCAACACCAATGAAACAATGCTAATACAAAGTGGTGGATCAGTGAATGTGTTCAAGAATCCAAAAAGATCTCTTACTGTATCTGTTCTAGCTCTTTGCATTCTGACACCAATGCCTCCTGATATGATATTTGTACCAGGCTGTATCAGTCCAAATCTATATCTATTTCCTTAGTTTGCCTATTTTTGGCACGGAACACACAGAAGTCTTGCATGCATGGGTAACTGTGGCAACTGTCAGTATTCCCAAAATTTCATAGATGTGCAAATGCATGGCCAAACTTGACCAATAAAGATCCTTAAATAAGTGTCTCTGAAAATATATTTGAAGACATTTTCGTGTGTATTTCTATACTTTAACGTGTGCTAGCCCTATACAGGTTATATTTGGATGCTACATGACTGAATCATCGTTATCATCATTTTCATGATGATGATGATCATCATCATCATCCTCATCATCATCCTTAACATTTATTTTCTATGCTGACAAGGGTTGGATGGTTTGACCAGAGCTGGCAAGGCAGAGAACAGTACTGGAGTCTGATTTGGCTTGGTTTCTACAGCTGATGCCAACAACTTTACAGAGTGTGCTAGATACTTGTCATGTGGCCCTGGAATGTATGCTTTTATATGCCACCAACATGGGAGCTATTATGTGGTACTAGCAAGGGTTCTTGTTATGTGGAACCAGCACAGGTGCTTTTTACTGGCACAGAGCTCTTGCACAGGCATAAGGGTCCAATCTTCTTCAGCTGGGAGAGCAGCATTAACACTTCTGCGGTTGAGGACAAGTCTGTTTAAGAATTTTGCTTCACAACCATAAGGATCTGAGTTCAGTTTTACTGTGACCTCATGGAAATGTGTCATTTACATCATTTGCCACCATATATATCCTCAGGTCATTGCAAGCTTGGCAAATGAAACTGAGTGGACGGAACCTGTTTGGAAACTTTTTACATGAATTGTACCATTAATTCAGAGACTCAGTTTTGTTGCATACTACATCAACCTGGTTCTGCGTGTGTGCTATATTAAAGATGCACGTATCTGTGGAATACTCAGCCATTTACATACTAATTCAATAAGCAAGTAGTTCAGTTGATCATCATTTTAGAACTGAATCCTCATTGTTAAAAGTCTGAATAATCCATTTATATGCAGTAGATGCAGCATGGTGTAGAACTTACACCCAACAATTTCAAATTGGATTTTTTTTTTTAAGCCAATGAATCTGTTGATTTATTTTCATTCATATTTGACATTTTACTTCTGAATATTTTTTTAAACAGAATATAAACAATAAGCCATTTCATCATCATCATCATCATCATCATCATCATCATCATCATCATCATCACCACCATCATCATCATCATCATCATCATCATCATCATCACCATCATCACCATCATCACCATCACCACCATCACCATCATCACCATCATCATCATCATCATCATCATCATCATCATAAGCGAACATTAGGAATCAGTAAAATCACAGTTAAATAAATTTAAAAAGTATTCAGTTTCCTCTGAGACACATTTATATCAAAATCTAAATTTTTGTTTCAGCCTCTCAGAAAAATGTCATTTTAGAAATTTCAGATATCCTTCATATCACATAGAAGAGATAAAGCACAGAAATGTGAAAAGAAAGAAAGGACTTGCAAGTAAAAAGTTCCTCACCAAGTTACATCCCTGGGTAAAGTTCTAACACTGAAGCCTAGCATTTGCCTATGGAAGCGAGTCTCAGCTCTCCATACCACCAAAATGTTTCAAGGAGAAGCGCAGTACAGTAATTCCTCGACCATCGAGTGTGTTATGTTCCAATACACTCCCTGTGATAGGTGTATCTATTTATTTTCTTATAAATGCAAAACAATACCACAGAGGAATTGATATAAGTTTAATAATAAACTGCGATAGGTGAACCCTGAGAGGTGAACTGCAATATGGTGAGGGATTACTGTAGTGTAACTATAATGTTGGTGATATCAAAGATTTGCCATGAGAATGAAGAGAGCCAAACAATTAGTGCAAAACATCCTGTCCAATGCATTAATAATTTTGCTAATCCACTGTTTTAAACAGCATTCATAACACTCTTATCATTGTGAATACTTATTCAAAATCATGAACTGCACTGTATCCTTTTCGTCAATATAAACTACAGCATATTTTCCAGAACTCATTTAATTTACTTTTACAGTTTTTAGTTTTATGTTGGCTATTTTATTATTTTCTTTTTCTTCATTTTTATACTGGCTTTATAATATTGTATCTCTCCCTCTGGAAATTCTGGTTCTAACTCTGAATTCCTTGTCAGCATATCTGAATATGTTACCATATATTAAATTTATTTTAATATTACTTTCCAACTAAATGATCTCTTGAGTTGAATAATCAATAAACTATTTCAACAGACACACTGAAATATGTATTGTAAACTAGATAATCAATCATTTACCTCATCAACACCCAATGAAAAATATTTCTTCATCATTAATCAATAGAATAGTCTAATGAATAATCAATAAACTATTGTACTGTTATCATGGAATGGCTGGTTGAGTCGATAAGATGCTGGACTTTGGCTAAAGGGTTGATGATTCATGTCCTATCAATGGACATTACACTATATTTGTAATAAATATATGAGGTACACCGTTTCTGTGTTCAAGATTTTGTACTGCTATCTCCATACTCTTAAGTTCAAATCTTTACAATAAAGTTTGTCTTTTGTCTCTGAATATTGCACAAAACTCAATTTTCTTGCATTTCATGGATGTGTGATTAGCAAGTAACTGTTATAGGTCTGCCCAAAACGCCAATTTAGGAACAGCAACAAATGATTTCTCAGTTTGTAGACAGAAGAAACAGAAAGAGGCACACTGCAGAGTTAGCCAATTCATGAATGCTGGCTCATAGATGGCACTATTTTATGTGCCACTTTGAGTTTTTTTCCTGCATTGTGTAAATGAAATAAACTAAAACGAATTTGTGCATCTTGAAAAGAAAGGAGTTTGGAGGTTTATGTAGGGACTGTTTTGAAACAAATGTAAAATGCATCATAGACTGCATGGCTGGGAAATAGTAGCAGAGATTTACTAATTAGAGAAGAAACAATTAAGGGCTGTTAACCCTTTAGCATTTAAACTGGCCATATCTGACCCAAATATTCTACTTGTTCTTTGTTCAAAGAAACCAGATCTGGACTTTCACACCTACACTGCAATATTGTTATAAAAATAAATAATGAAATAATGAAAATCTTGAAGTGATGAGATAATGAATGTTTTATTCAAAACAATGAGAATAAATAAGCATTATATTTGACAGAGTAATCTGAATGATAAAGGATTAAATGGATGTCACTGATTTATAAAAGATATATTTTAGACATTTTAAATACATCATTAGACAATGTGATGTCAGACAATATAAGCTCAAATTTCAGTCAAAATAGAGCAACAGATATACTGGTAGACTCACTTTAGACATACTTCAGAACTGATATATTTTAATGATGTTTATTTGCACAAACAACAGCTGCAACAAATGATGGTCTAAATGGTGAAAAGAATTTATAATACCTAATTTCTGATTATGAATTGAGATATATTCTGTAGTACAATTGATAAAGTATTCACACAGAAATCAATAAGTACATTATTCAAATCTTGTCAGCAGGTTCACTTCTGTCTCAGATTTGTGTTTATAATACCTAATATTATTAATATCATCCTGCTTGATCTGTATTTTTTTTTACAAGGAATTAACAGACAGAACACTTAGACAAATTCTGTACACATTAGGAATTAGCAAGCCCCAAGTCAAAATCTGGTCAAACTTAAAAAGTACATTGGTCATTCAGTATTAGAATTGGTCACACCACGGAATTAGGCAGTCCATAAACGTTGGCTCAAAGGTGACACTATTTCATGTATTCTGAGTATTTTCCCTGCACTTTTTAAGACTGCACCTGAATAATTCTGGAGAGAAAACACAAAGGTGTATATTCTTTACATCTGATTAGCTGTGGAAATTTTAAAAGACTCTGATGAAGATTAACGTGGATTTGATCTAACATATCCAGAAGATGGCTTTGAGTGAGTGAAAGGTGTAAAATAACATATCCAGAAGATAGTTTCGAGTGAGAGGAAGGTGCAAAATTTCAAGTGGAAAGTGATAATGATATGTCCCAAGTGATGAAGCAAGGTTCTCAATCAGCTGAAAGCAGTGGTTATGCAATATTGATAATTAGACTGGCAGATTGACAATCCCAGATAACATCCTCCAAATTTAAATGTTCCTTTTAGTAGTTTTCAACCAATCTCTTCTTATTTAAGAGATGTACACATTTATGTATTCTGTATATGAAAGTCTGGTATACATGCTTTTTATCATCCCACACTAAGAACAGAACAAGGTTAAAGTTTTTGCTGTTCATTCATATATTTTAGTGTTGAGTCTCTATTTGCTTATGAGAATTATATGCAGTAATACAAATCCACCAAAGTACACAGAATACTATATGCAACTTATTAAGTTTAATGAATCAAAACCAAAAACCATTATGCATACTTAAAAATCTCCTCTAAATGGTATACATTACTTTTAGTATATCCATTTTCAGTACATCCACTTAGAGTTTTAATATAATTCCTGTGATAATATCAATAACATTTCTAGTTGCTAGTTTGCTAGCTGCCTCTATCTCAGAAAATTCTTAAATATTTATTGATTCCTATCTCAGTCATGTTGCGAGGTATTTGTTCATTAGTTCTGAATTAGATATGTGTAATTTTTCACTTAACTGCTATCAATAGCTTAAACATCAATAAGTTATGTGTTCAGAATTATGGCAATACATCTTATATTAGATAACCGCTGACATAAGAATGCCAAATATTGTTGTGCCAAATTTCACTGACACAAAATTGATCATAGGATGATAAATACACATGCATGTACACATACACACACAAACATATTCACACATGTACATTCAAACTTTTCTCGTGACATATAGACATCATCGACATTTTAAACACTGTTATTTCTAATTGTCTTCATATTAAAGACAGTTAAATTTACAACATTTTCTGATATCAGATATAGAGAGAGAGTAATATATTCTTTTCATATTACACATCCTGCAGATACTGAAGCCTTCCCTCTGATTCATTCAGTCTTTGACTTCTAATTTAGTTTTTATTGTAAATACCTCACCAAGATGCTTGTTATTCAAAGACTTTTATTCCAAAGATTTTTCAGAACCATTGACATCTGCTGGTATTGTTATTATTTGAAACAAATTGAACAATAATTATCATGTTCCTCCATATTACTGACAAGTCTTTCTCTATTTCTCTTTCTCTCTCTCTTTCTATGTCTCTCTGTCTCTGTCTCTATCTGTCTGTCTTTCACTCTTTCCTTGTCTCTCTTTCCCTGTCTCTCTCTTTCTCTCTCTTCTCTCTCTCTCTGACTACACCCAACCCTCTGACAAGAGGCATATGTAGCATTTCATAAATATTTATTGTCTGTTGAAAACAAGATAAAAATCCTTTGTTTTGTAGTATTGCAACATATGATCTTGAGACATGCATGCATTTCTTGAAGGTATTGGTAATGTAAATGAGGGGAAAATGCTTCAACAAGGGACTGAAACTGTGTTACAGAGATTTGTTTCCTGCGGGGTGGATATTGGTTCTATAACATGTCTGATTCTATAAATATAGTTCAATCACTTATCACTTCATGATATTATAAAACTATTGATTCATGTCTGATATGATGAGATTGAAACAAGATGCACACAGAAAGATGACACTAGCATTTTTATTTAATTTCTACAGGAATTCAGCATATAAGGTATGTTCATTCACTTCAAATTGGCCTTATGTGCTATTGATAAGTCATTATATATCAATAAAAAGATCAATTACAATGAAAATACATGCAACAGAGTTCCATAACATCATCTCTTAACATAGATACTTTAAAGGCAGTTGTGTGTATACAAGCGAGATATTTGGGAAAATTATTTTTAAAAAATAATCTTGAACTACTACCTGTAGATCTAATTAAGTGGGTCCATCCCCCATACAATTACATATGCTATTTATAAAATTTACCAGTTTAAGTCAATTTTTAAGAAGCCATCTGTTCCTGAATCAGAGCTCTGAGTCAAATAGATTATACAAAGAGGAAAACTGCCTAACTGGAATACGGATATGTGCATTTTAAGACATACAGTATACTCCACGGAATTCATAAGTTTTACGTTTAACAACATCCACTTTTTGGTATAGTGACATCAGAGAAAGAGGAAGTGAATTAAGACACTCAACTCTTTTGAAAACATAAATACAAGCAGGTTATAGAATATAAATGTTATAGTTTTTAACTCTTTCGATTCAGATTACTCTGCCAAATGTAATGCTTGTGTATTCACTTTGTTTTGAATTAGTCATGCATTATTTCATAGCTCTGAAATTTTGATGATGTGATTGTTTATTTTCAGAATGATACTATAGGGAAGGTGTGAGAGGTCAGATCTGGCTGGTTTGTACATAAAACACACTGCCAGTTTAAATGCTAATGAGTTAAAGTAAGCTTTCAATAAAAAGCATCAGTAATTAATGAATTAAAGATGCAATAATTATCAGTCATCTAAACACATAAAAATTCATCACAAGCTTTTCAACTCTTAACTGTCTTTTACAGAATATAATTACCAGGTCTTAAACATGGTTACTGACTCATGAATGTATTCTCCTTTTTAACTGAGGAGTTGGCAGACTGTAAAGGTTGGAGCAATCTCCTTTGTCTCTTAACTAACTAATGGAAGAATAATGATAGGTGGCTCTTTGACAGAAGACAAAATGATGGAGAAGATAGACTGATTGCAACTTTGTATCAAACTGAATGGTGTATTGTAATTATTGTCATAGAGTGTTACTAAGCTGAACCAACCATTGGCATAAGTATAAATGTACAAACTTTAGGCTACTTTTAGATATTGTATGACTTCAACCTGATGTAATCTTATTACTGGGTGTATATAATTAGATTTGAAAGTAAATTATAACCAGATTATATCATGATATCACAAAAACAGAATTATTATAAAGAAAACTCACCAATAATGTTAGGTGTATGATGCTTGACTATCATACTAAAAATATATATCTCTGCCTCTGCACATGTCATAGTTGCTTTTGTATTATCTTCAACTTGCTTACCAATTAGTAAAGGTTTTGGTTTGATGCTTCACAAATTGTTCAAGTTCAAAATATCAAGTCATTTTTTTCCTTATCTGCTAAGCAATAACTCCTTATTCTCTCATTAGTTAGTTAAAAGACAAAGAGAATTGCTCCTTATGCTTCTGGTTTCCCAACTCCTCTGGAAAAAGGAAGCCAGGTGGTATTAAGTTTGAAAGTCTGCAGATCAAGGTCAGTGGGACAAAAATACAGGTAGGAATGTAATTACCTAAGATACAATTCTGGGGAGAAAATATTAGATAAGCAGTACAAGAAATGATGAATGGAAATGTGACAAATGCATCAAATAGTTTTTATTGTTTAGCATAATATCATCTAAATCTGGAGTTTAACAACCATCAAGCTGACTTATGGTTGAACATATTCCAGCTGTAACAATCTCATCTGTATAAAGATCTCTGGAACCAATTTGTCTGTTATAGTAGTGTATGATTTGGAGAGAATTTGGTACTATTTCTAAGTAGAGCAACTTCGCAGAAACTCTTTTATTGCTTTGAAATGCATTAGGCAGAGTCTGTTGGAGAAGATATGAATAATTTTGTGAAAACATGGCTATCAATGAAATACCATATTAGAAAACATACTCACATGCCAAGTCAGTCTTCAGGGCTAAAATGCTTGTAAAGAAATGCATTGTTTACTCCACGGTGTAGAATATATACTGAAATGGTAGATCGTCAATGAGAATGTGTAATTTTGTCATATCTTCAGCAGTTTTGATGGATTTTGTCTGTTAATGTAATACAAAATACACAAAGCAAAATAATAAACGGCAACAACCATTAATAGAGACAGAAACCACAGCAGCAAGAAAATATTATCAGGAAAACTTTGCTGTGAGTCTAATTGAGAAAAAGCCTATATGTTATGTAAACAGATTTATGTTGTCTAGATACACATGAGTGATAGATATGTCTGGAGATAACCAAAATATGATTTAAGAAATAGTCTGGGAAATTTAACTTATCCTCATATGTTGTTTGAAGATGCCAGAAAAATAATATTTTCCAGCAAGATATATTGCTAGTAAGAATGGTTTGAAATATCTACAGAGTATAAGTACAAGAGACTAGACATCATTCACAGGGACTGAAAGGCAGAAATATACATTGTGCTGTAGAGGTTAATTATTTAGCTGATCTGAATACCAAGTCAAAAGTCAGTGAAAAAATACCATAAATATGGTGTATTAAAGCAGAAATCTATTACAGATATTACACACACAAACACACACATATATATACATTGGTACATGCATATGCATATGTGTGTGTGTGTGTGTGTGTATGAGAGTGTTTGTAAATATATAAATACATATGTGCAAATATATACATTTACATACACACACATATATATATATATATATATATATATATATATATATATATAACATTTATCTGTATGTGTGTGCGTGTATATATACAATTGGTAAATAAATTTTTACAGGTGTGTATATATATATATATATATACATATATATTTATAGGCATATATATATATGTACCTCTGTATTTATATATGTATGTATGTATGTATGTATGTATGTGAAGGGAAAAAGAGTGCTGCCTGCATAGATAAATCATATTTTCAGCTTCGCCTATCATAACAACGGCTTTATTAATTCATTATCTGTATCACGCATTTGTCTTTAAAGCTCTTCAAGAAATGTATTTTATTTTCCTTTATGATATGTGTCACTTGATATCATGTTTTCCTCTTAAAGGATAATTGTCTGAAGATTTTGATAAACACTGAGGCCATGTTGCAGGAAAGACTGTAAACAGCTTTGTATCTACCAGAGCCATGAACTATCATTACAAGTAGCAGAACCTAGAACATGCTTCTAAGTAATAGATCCTAGAACATTCATACATCCAGAAATCTTTTAAATAATAATAATAATAATAATAATAATAACAATAATAACAATAGGCTCTCATGGCTTTTGATCTTAACTAACTGGAAGTGTTATCATGTACATTGCTTTGTCTTGGTATAAAAGATGGGCTACAGCAAATATTCTGCTCAATATAACAGATTTGCTTGTTAGTTGTTTGACCCTAACCACTTGAGCATATCCCTTGGTGGCTGAAGATATGTGCATCTCTGATCAGGAGCAGAAGTAGTGGGGGAGCATGATAGCCATGTGTTGAAAGGAATTCTTTGGGGTTGGGATAATTCACCTTTGGAAACATGGGTGTATCATCCAACAGCCTTAAACAACCCTTATTCAGGGACCTTTTGAGCAGGATAGGCTACTCAGCCTGAAGAAAATTTGAACTGGGCTCCACCTGCAAGGTCATACACTGTTTATCTTGATATGATATTACCATGTCACGCACATATGGTTGTGATGCACAACCCTAACCCTAACCCTTATCAGACGGGTAGTCATGATGGATATATTGGGGTTCATATATTTTACCCCAGTGTCACTTTGATATCATGCACTGCTCTCTCATTCAATAATAATAATAAGTCGATAGATATAATGGGCTAGCTTGGGAGGTTAAGCAGTTGTGGTCACTGAAAAAAATGGTAGTGGTACCGCTAATTGTTGGAGCCCTTGGAACAGTGAGTAAAAATCTTAAGAATTACTTGGAACAAATAGGGGTTGCAATAAGGGTGAAGCACTTGCAGAAAACAGCACTACTTAGAACTGCTAGAATACTCCAGATGGTGCTCAAAAAATAAGTGGTGTTACTTTAGTTCACTGGTAGTGAACAGCTGACACCGTAGTACATCTCCAGCATTAGAAGCTGTACAAAGACACTAAAATAAGAATGTAGGATGCAATGATTCAGTGTGACCATAAGATCAGACATTGGAAATGTGACATTGTTGTGTAGGACAAAAATAAAGAATTCCTCCTAATTCTCCCTGTTGTAATTCCATGGATTATTATGTGTGGGGTACAACTGAGAAAGACACAGACCATTCTGCTTGCAATACAAAAGCTGAGCTGGTGGACAAGAACAAGGAAGTGTACAAAGATCTTCCCAGGGACACAGTGAGGAATGTTTGCATCAGGTTCTGCAGTCATCTTGAAGCCATATGGGAGCCGAGGGCAGCTACTCTGAGTAGACTGTTATCTCCAAGCCATAGATTTTGATATTTTAAAATACATCTAGGTTTGGATTGGATATAGTGTTTTATTTTCCTTTCAGGCAAACTGTCAATTACATACGTACATGCAGATTATGCAAACTAATATGTGCAAGCGTGGCTATATGGAAAGAAGTCTGCTTCTCAACCATATCGTACTCGGTTCGTTCTCATTGCATGGCACCTTGGGCAAGTGTCTTCTACTATAGCCTTGAGCCAACTAAAGTGGACTTGGTAGATGGAAACTGAAAGAAGCTCATTGTGTGTGTGTGTGTGTGTGCACGTGTGTATGTGTGTGTGTCTTTGTGTCAGTGTTTGCTCCCATCATCACTTGACAACTGGTGTTAGTGTGTTTATGCCCCCATAACTAAGTGGTTTGGCAAAAGAGAACAATAGAATAAGTGCCATGCTTGAGAAAAATTAAGTACTGGGGTCGACTGGTTTGACTAAAATTCCTTAAGGTGGTGCTCCAGCATAGCCACAGTCTAATATATGTATGAGTTAGTGGACAAACGAAAGAAAATGACTCTCAACATATTTGGTAGGAGTTACATGTATCATTTAATAGCAGTCATCTGCAAACCTGATAAGATTGGTTCATACTATGAGCCTACAAAACTTTAAGCTGCATACAGGCTTCTTCCAGTTTCTGATAAACAAATTCACTGAAAAGGCATTGGTTAGCCGAGTTTAAGTAGAAGATATTTTCCCTGGGTGCCACATAGTGGAAATGAACCCACAGTACAGAAAGCTGTGGATTCAATGAATCAATTGCTGTATACTATTGATTGCCATTTGTGTCTGCAACAATGAATAGTTTTAAAATACATATTTATAATTTGTTTACCACATATTTGACAAGGAATCTAAGCCATGAGTACTTAGACAGTCATTATAGGGAAGATAATGTTTTGTCTGTGAAATTGCTAAATTAGATTTGTCTTCAGTGCCAGCCTATTATTCAAAATGCCTCCTTTTTTACTTAATATTGATGTGTGTCTAGGTGTTTATATATATATGCATGTACAGTGTACATGTTGTTTGTGTGTACACGGGAGTATGTGTGCTTGCTCTTTTGTATGCATATATGTGTGTGTATGCTTATGTGCATGTGTGAAAGAATATGTGCGTTTGTTTATATATTTGTATCTGTGTATTTGTATATGATTAATGGCATTCTTTTGTGTGTGCGTGTGTGAATGCATTTGTTTGTGTGTGTTTGTGCATATGTACGCATGCATCTGTGTAAATGCATATTGCATTTATGTTCATGTGTGTATATGTGTAGGTGCATGTACTGATGTATATGTAAACATATTTGTGCTTCTTTGCACATGTATATGTGTGTATTTCTGTATGTGTGTATGCATGTTTGGCATCTGTGCCTATGTATGTATGTATGTATGTATGTATTATGTATGTATGTGTACATATGTATGTATGTATGGAGCAGTAAACATGCACGTATTTCTTGTTCTTGAAAATAAATTCCATTTCTCTTATTTGTGCGTCACTTTCTCAAATCTTTTTCTCTTCTGAAACAACAACGACAACTGCAACAACAGAAAATAAAACAAGAAAAGCAACAACTACTACTACTACTACTACTACTACTACCACCACCACCACCACCTCCACTACCACCGCCACTACTACTACTACTACTACTACTACTACTACCACCACCACCACCACCTCCACTACCACCGCCACTACTACTACTACTACTACTACTACTACTACCACCACCACCACCACCTCCACTACCACCGCCACTACTACTACTACTACTACTACTACTACTACCACTGCTACTGCCTCTGCTGCTGCTGCTACTGTTATAATTATGATTAAATCAAACTGCACGGCCATAGTAGCATGTAGTTATTAAAGACCATAAAAGTGTCATTACTGTCAAAACCACACCGTTTTCAGGTGTTCCTAATTTGCTGCTAAAACATAATTCTCTGGCAAGACAACAACGCAGACATTTCAATAAATAACTATAAACTAACTTCATT